>NW_017277451.1:1306579-1420744 GCF_001594065.2 Cyphomyrmex costatus | reverse complement strand
GGGGGGGGGGGGGGGACGCATCTGGAGCGGGAGACGGTGAACGCCTCTATCGCGAGAGCAGGACCGGGGGCGAGCACCTCCAGCCGCCTCATGCTGGCCTGCTCGGTTGTGATTAACTAAGGTTTAATCAGCTTTACAAGCTAAACTTCCTTTGTCGACATGCACGCGCATGATAATCCGCCGGACTATCTCGCCGGGCCGGCCGGCGACGAAAACACCTCCGATGCGTCGGAGGATCCTACTAATATGAATACGACATCGTGCGCGTCAACGGGAGACGCGCGTTGTTCCGGTCGCCGGCTTCGAGGACGAATCCCATCGCCGTCGTCACTCTCGAGCCACCCGTCGACCACTCGGCCGAGCTTCATACGGTCCTAATACCGAAATTCGCGGAATGTTGGATGCAGAGTTAAATTCGGATCGATAACGACTACGCCGGTTACTCTTGTAAACGTTAGGGAGCGAGAACGAGAGAGAGAGAGAGAGAGAGACATCGTCTCTATTCATTTTTACTTGTACGTTATATAAAATTGCTATTTTTATTTATGCAACCTCTATTCTTTTATTCGATCACAATTGCCTAGTTTACATCATGCGCTTGATACGAGTATTACCTGTGTGATGACTTTCTATTTTATTATCTATTTTATTACATTACTTTTTATTATATTCTACTTTATTATCTTGGAATCATTTTAATTTCTATGATAGTGTATATGTAAACATATGGTATTTAATTAATCATTTTGATGCATATTGTACTAATTTTTATCATTCTTAATACATTGAAAATTTAATAAAAAGCTACTAGTCAGCCAGTACATGTATCAACTGCTAGGTGTAAAAGGAGCCAATGACAGCATAGCTTTGTCAAGTAGATATCAAATTTAGTCGTTAAAATTTGGCATTGATTTTCACAAATATCCAAAAATACAAAACTACATTATCCATTCGATGATATATTCACTTGTCGACAAGCATTAACTGTATATCAACAGAACAATTGTCATAAATGATAACAATTTATCGTTTTGAGAATAAGAGCTTTATCTCGCGGAAACGTTACGAGTAACAAACGATAACCGCGCGATACCTTCTGTCGACATTGATCTGGCGATGTGAAGGCCAAGAACCTCTTGCCTCACATCGCTTCCTGATTCATCCCATCGCGACATCGTCGCTCAATATTCGTCCAGGCGAGATGTAGTCAACGATGAAATTATTTACATTCCCTGTAACATCTGCTACCTTGATCATGCAAGAGAAACATTTTATAAGATAATTTTTCAAAGAAAATCTTTCAACGATCGAAGCAGTAAAATAAAAGTATTACATGCTTCATAAATTAATATCCACCGTAGCGTTTGAAGCAGTTTTTTGTATCTGTGAAAAAGACAAGGGTCAAATTTGATGATCTACAATCATAAATTTATAGTTTCTTCGCTTTAAGAAAAGATTGTTCTATTACGTAATTTATAACAAATCGCATTTGTTTAAAATAATATATATTTATCGAAACTTTTCTAAAATCGAAAATTATTTACACGATTACCGTCTATTGTCAAGTTTTTTTTTTTTTATAAAAAAGGTTCAAGTGTAACCGACTTAAAATGTAATTAAATAGATTGTATCGAGAAGGTCGAAGTATTTACATTGTTTTTTTTTTTTTTCAAGTATATCGTCAGACAAAAAGTTATGTGCGTACACATATCCATCCAGTGTCGGCTCTCATATTGAGACATATGTGCCCGACAAAATTATTTAATTTAATTTATTTAATATCGTATTTTATTTAAAATTAAGTAGGTCATTCTCTTCCTTTACCTCCCGATATGAATCAAATTTCGTTACTGCTGGTAACCGTCGATCATAGTCTCAAGGTACGCCAGAGAATGCATTCAGACAACTGGCTACCGTGCACGTTGCTGGAGGAGCAGCTAATCCGATAGTCGGGATCGAAGCGAGGAAGAAGAAGCGAAAGAAAGTGGAAGTCCTCTCGAAGGAGAGAGAGAGAGAGAGAGAGAGAGAGAGAGGGGAAAAGAGGCAGAGGTTAACTCTCGCACTGGGTTATTAAGGGTTCGCGTAATAACGTGTTTGCGAGAGCGCGCGGTTGCACGCACCGCTCACGAGGTGGAACATGGCATGGCCCCCGGGTGCTCTCTCGGATCCAGCATCTTCCAGAGCCTGTACGAAAGCGTCGGCGTGGCCGCCCCCGACTCATGGGAACGTCCTCGGGGCAGCGTAGGGTCGACGGGATCGCGCATACACCCGTAGAACCGCCGTCGGAATTTTTCTTAGGAACTTATTAAAATCTAAAGCTGCCTCACATTAGAATTGCGTCGGAGTCGATCCGGACGATTGCGAGTCGTTTACAGTCTCCCAGATAGTTTCGGCGAAATCATTATATAAACAGATTGCAATAACAACCACGAAATGTAATGATAGGAATTACGGAAAGAATATAACCGCCATGAAAATTGGCGATTCTTTACGATGAGCGTTCTTTACATGAAAACTTCACGGATGACATCTCGAACGAATTTTATGTGCGCGTGTACATCTTTCAAGAATTATCACTCCAATTTAATTCACTCTGTTCATGATTTAACTGTACTTATTGTAAAGGATAGATAATAAAGCTCTTGCATTTATATAAAAAATGTTACTGACGAAGTCTTAATTATTGCCATTTTTAATTAGAGTTTCTCTGCTTATGAATGTACTAAAGGGATGCATTTTGCCTCACGCGTGTCTCTCACGGTGCTCATGCGCAAACGGTTTCTCAACACCTCTGTTTCCCACTGTGAGATCAGAGTTCCATCCCGCTTCTTCTTGAGGCCGCTTCTCTATGATTCTAATTCCGAAACACCCGGCATCGGCCGACGGAACGTCCGAGAGTTTACCGGTAGGCAATAATTTCGCGGGAATGCGGCGGCGGCTCCGCGGCTTTCGTGTCTACGGAAAAGAACCTCGAACGGCTCGATAACGGATCTCACGCCGGATTCCGCGCCGTGAACAAATTGGACTCTCCCGTGTGGCTGGACTCCGCTATTCCCGAATAGAACACGGTCGCTACGAAAATTAACCCTCATCAAAGCACGGTGGCTCTCGCGCTTATCTCGCTGTAGAATGCGCATAAAATACACGAGACACGAACACGAAAGTATAAAATTCATATAATTAAGTGTCCAATTTTATGGCTCGAGAGTAATGGCATTTCTATATTTACGCATCACGCAGTATTTCATATTCCTACTTATCCACGTACGTTATTATACATTTCCGATACTCTCTAATCCCATCTTAGGCAATCCTCAAGTGTAATCGAATAAGTAAAAGGATGATTTGCCTATCAAGAATTCTTATCTCGTACAAGCACGAGCGCGCTAAGTAATTCCTAAGCGGGAAAAAAAAAAAAAAAAAACAGAGAGGACGATGACGATCTAAAAAGAAGATGAAGAGACGGAAGGAAGACGGGAGAATCAAGAAGCCAAATGGTAATGGAAAGAACGAGAAGAGAAGAAAGAGTGGAAGTATCAGATGAAGGGAGGGGGAGCGGGGGGGGGGGAGGATGAGAAGGTGGCTGGCACGTACGTCAGGTATGCGGGTGAGAAACACCCCGAGGGCGCCCCTGCCGTTCCGCCCACGTTTAAGGTGCCGGTTGCGAGCGGGCCCCGCGTGCCCCCGGGGGCCCCGCGATAAACTCCTCTCTCTCTCTCTCTCTCTCTCTCTCTCTCTCTCTCTCTCTCTTCTCTCCAGCTGCGAGACTCGCACGCGATCTCCACGACTCTCGAGGAATCGAACGCCCCCGCGGGCACACGCCGTCATCACGCGAACCTGTATAGGTAGAATAAGAAAGAGGGGCACAACAGGCCCTCTCTTCGCGCTTATTTCTGCGTTTCAGACATCACGGGTAATCTCGTGCCTCGCCGCGGCCTTCTGTAATTTCCACGTTCTTTCTCTTTTCTTTTTTTTTTTTTTATTTGGAGTCTTCAGACATTCCTCAGTCTGTTCTCCAGAAAATGAAAATTTCTTGCGTACATCGTTACGTCGCGAGCGAACGTGTGAAATCGTTAAAGTGTTTCGCAAAGTCGTGAATTCTTTGTACGACGAGAGCACAATCAGCACAATAAGATACCATCAAAATTCGGTCGTAATCTGAGAGGATCGTTATCGTGAAAAAGAATATCCTATTCTAATTTGTTTCCTACAGTTTTCTGAATTCTTCCTATTTGTACGATATTCTTTATTCTTAAATATACTGCTACTGAATACTCATATATTGCTATATATTATACATACACAGCAGAGGAACAACGCCGTGCAACTAGCAACCCTACCATCGCCTATGTATTAGAACGCTCGTCGTAGCTTCTATTACCTCTTCTAGACTAGAAATATATCTTATACTAAAAAAAATATACTAAATTTTAATACATATTTCATTGAATAGTATTAAGCATTTATTTAAAGTAAATAAATATTTACTCAATAAAAAATGATAGTTAAATCGAATTAACAGGTTCTATATCAAATATATGTTTACATTTAGTAAATATATTTATTTAGAACACTATTGAAACAAATATTTATTAAAATTTAGTATTTTTTCAGTCTATATAACAGAGTGACCGCGAGCAATTTTCATTTTGGCTTATACTGTCTCACTTTATAACTTTAATTAAGATTATAAAGCAAAATATACATATATACTTTTCTTTCTCGTAAGATTTTGACAAAATCGCTCGTACTCGGACTCTATATAGTCTTCATTCTTATAGACAGAATTATAACAATTTACAATATGATCATAATAATATGTACATGAAAAAGATTTCTCGTCACGATATATGATGTAAAATGATCACGACCAGAGAATTTGAAGACAATATCGCGAAGAATTGTTAGAACATGTGTTATATTTTGCCATTATTATACGTCTCGCGAGATAATAATATAGATCCACTATAATCTCTCGCATCGAATGCAAAAGTCCATGCCGACCTCAAGAGGCGGACCAACCACGCAGTAGCGCTACGCGCGATCTCATCCGCGAAGAGGAGCGCACTTTTCCCGCATAGCGGTCCCACGCTCTCCGGTGCATTACAGGTTCATCTCCGCCTACCGACCGCTCGCGGGGATACAGTGCATGTTGGCGATCGATATGCACGACTAAATCGAATCGATCGTATAACTTGTACTACCGAGCGATCGTGCCGCTAAAGTGAAAAAAAAAAAAAAAAAAAGGTTCTCGGTCAATTACAAATATTGCCTGGAGATACGGATGATCGATCATAAAAAAAAAAAAAAAAAAATGGTTCTCGGTCAATTACAAATATTGCCTGGAGATACGGATGATCGATCAAACTGGACGTGTGATGATTAAAGGATCATGGAAATTGAAAAGTGAAACGAGAGACGTTAGCTTTTTTTTTTCTTAATTTTCCTTCAGTAAGAAAATAAAAGTCAAAATTAAACAGATTGTGATAATTAAAATTCAAATAAAATGTCTATTTTAAATTCCCTCTTTAATTTAATTTAGCTTTTACACAAATATGTTTCGAATTCTCTTGTCTGTATCTTTTTTTTTTAACTTGATTCACAACTCGAGATTTATCTTCCTTCACTTGAACTCTGACGCGAACTGAGCGGCACGCTTCCGCAATTTTCAATATAAATTCGTGCGCAATGTAATCCTTACGCGCGGCACGCGTCTCCTTCTTTAGGGACGACCAATTGGACCGATATCTCGCAACATCATGGGCGAGATCGATAAGCCGGACCCGGGCATTACCGGCTACGTGCACAGCCCGTCAAATTGCACGCGTATATGTATATGAATAGAGTCAGCGGTTCTCGCTCGCACACGGCGATTGTCATTAATTAGACAGTTGGCACGCGCCAGGTGAAGCTCACTCGTATTCACCTGCGACGAGTCACACAGACGTTCGTGTATATTATATATATATGTATATATATATATATAACACGAGCGACACGGCTTTTCGGCCCGCCGTGCCGCCGCATTGTGGCTTTTGTGCGCGACGGCCGGCGTCGTTTATAGGGGTCGCCCACATGACATCTGACCCACATCCGGCCGATGTTCACCAGGCGTCGATATCGTTCGGGCCGTGCCATTAAAATGTCGAATAATTTTGAGACTGCGACGTATGCGGGGGATTTACAGCGGATCGATACGCGCGATACCACGGTATCGCTGCGAGTGTCGCGCAACTTGCTCCTATTGTATATGACCAAGCGAGATTGTTCTGGCTAGAATCCTTTATTTTTCAAACTTACGTGTGTAATGAATACGAATGTGATATAGGGACGGCCAAATGTAATTTAATTATCTTATCTGTAAAATTAGCGAACTAGTTTTGTTACACGATTTATTGGATCATTTATCTTTATTAAAAAGGATTGCCCAGTTACAGTTGCACAAACTGCATATCGTTTCAGCATATTTTACATATTTTATAACATACTTTAAATGCTTTTACACTGTTAAACTAGTGTAAGATTTAATTTAATTGAAATCGCTACTGCTATTAAATTACCGTTATTTTATATTAAAATAATGATTAAATTTGACACTATAGATTTAGCGGTGTACTTTTATTGTATATACCATATATACCATTGATAATAATAAAACAATCTATAATTACAAGTTTTACATAAAGTAATTAAAACAAAGTAACAGTTCTAATCTCGAACGAGACATTTCCCATATTTATTTGTAAAATACTTATATTTATATATTTAATTTGTATTTAAAATATTCCTTTTTTTCTTTATATCTGCATATTTTTTGTAAGAAGAAAAGTATTCCCGAAGTGAAAACAACTTCCGCGTAAACGATACCTGCTTCTGTGCGCCTTCTGGAAATTAAAAGGCAACACCTGTACCCCCGTACACTCACACGCTGCAAGATGCCGCTCTCGCGGGCGATGTAACATAATGAGGCGAGACGAGGAGAGTGAACGCGCAACGAAAGCGACCGGGGCCCGCCCGGCACTCGATAATCGCCAGAAATTCCCGATTATTAAGCGTACAGGTGTTTACACCGGGAACCAATTCCGGATCTGCCCGAGACGCCTCCAAGGAATACACGCCGCGCGTGTACACGTTCTCGCTCGTGAACGACTCGGCGTGAGAAGCACCCAATACTGGTCGAGTGTGCGTTGCCGTTGGTTCTTGCAGAAAGAAATTCGCTTGAGTTGCAGCTGGTACTTTTTGCGTCCAAACTCAAGATGACTGCGCGATAATTATGCAATGTTGATTTTATGACGAAGACGCATTACGTTTTCATCTCATCTGTCCAATTAATATGTCAATTATGTGCCAGTTATAAAATGATTGATAATACTGAATATCAATTAAAATTTATGCACGAATTCGGGTGATGATAAAATATTACTCTCATTATTTAACTTCGAGTATAAGCTTTCTTTAACAAAAGTCTACCTCGAGCTTTATTCAATATTTAATATATTAACGTTATTTAGATATCAAATTACGAAAAGGCTTCCAGTCAGATAAATCAAAAGTTATGCATCCCAGTTTTCTACGAAAAATATAACTATATATACTTTGCGTTTGCACTTGAAGACATTGGGGAGTATATATAGATACGCGATTCGTTTCAGTATAACACTTTATCGAATAAACCATAATTACCCGCACCTGAACGCGCACGAGAGTCGCGACTTTCCAAGATCGCGGATCAATTCGTCGCTGCGAGGTAACGCGCGCCAGCAGGCTTGTTAATGCAAATTTCGCTGTCGTGCCCCTGCTTCACCTCCCCTTCGCTCCCTCCTCCATCGCGAAGCGTTTCACCCTAATTTCCTGCGCCGTAGCACCTGACGGTGCACGAAGTGCAGCGCTGCTCGCGTGCTCACCCAGCAGCTTCCGGTTCCGGCGCGTGCTTAAGCATTCCGGCTGTTTGCACTCGCGAGCGTGAACACGTTGAATGTGCACACAAACATACACACACACATATCCACCTGCCCTGCATACGAACGTCCGCGATGTGCCGCTGCCACTCTGCTTAGTGCCTTCTCCCTGCGTTGTGCACCTGATGCATCGAGGAGCCTCGCTCGTAGATCGACAGATATAGATGTTAATGATCGCGAATTGAGACAAGGAAAGGGCGCGCAGTTCGACAAATGGCCCACTGAAAATAATTATCGCCCGGCTGCCTGAAAGTACTCTCGTGCACAAATCGTTTCGGCATCGACGCGATCGTACAATATAATAGCAAGTCGTACGTATTTGAAGATATCCTAAGAAAGATCGATACTAAATCGAAAAATTTGCCATTAGGATTTGTCACGAAAAGTAAATTAAAACAACTCTCTGCAATTAAACAAATAAATAGTCACAGATCTGTCTAAATGTTTCAAATTAATAAATATGTATATAAACTCTTGTTAGAAAGGAAGAAAAGACAGCAACACATGTGTATGTTTTGGGCGCAAGACAATAAAAGAACTATAAAAGTGCATGTACACCGTAACGCTTTATAAATCTTAAACGATCGTGGTCGTAAAGGAAGAAGCTATCGTAAGCATTGTCTGTCTACATAAAACCGCAATGCGTTATACCCTAGCTGTACAACAATCAACCATTTGCCAACAGCTAATATTATACATCATGGAGAGAAATTAATTAATTATTACGTGCCTGCTGCAATAATACTACATTTGTCGATGAAGATTTAAAAAAATCGATACTGAAGAAATAAGTTAGCACAGATTATGTCAAACATAAACTACATACATCTCATATTACACTTAAAAATAATAGAATCACAAAAACAGATAGCACATAAGATATTGCCAATATATTTATAAATACTCGTTTCTTCACACTTCGAGAAGGCTGCAGCCGTAATCGTACGATGTGAGCGTTACGATCGTTGTAAGAAGCTTATATACGATAGACATTACGATGTAGATGGGCCTTAACGTCAACAATGTAAAACATTTTAAAACAGCTAAAAATTTTGACTAAAAAAAAAAGTATACATATACTTATGTATACAATATAAGCGACAAAAATCATATATTCTCTTCAAAAAGATACGAAGATTCTTCAAGATATATGCTTTGACATTCGAGGACGAAGAGATAGATCCTTTAATGGCCACGTCGCAGGTGCGAGAGCGGATCGGTCGGTCGTCCAATATTCGCTTTGCATTTCACGGGCGAGCGGTGACGCCGATTAACATCGCTGCGAGACGAGAAGCGTGTTACACGACATCGGATTAACGCGTTACATGCCAACCATTTCTAGCTCCGTCAGCTTTTGTACCGTAACTTTAGAGTTCAACGAAATATTACCACTGAAGTAGTATCTACCATCGTCACAAATAATTGCTTACGAGTTTTTACACAATCAGTATCTTTCTAGGACATCATTTTTAAAATGAATTAGGAGGAAGTCGCCTATATCGTATCCCCTAACGTTTAAACAACCTCGTAACAAAAGTATCTACTGAAGAGATCAGAATATTTCTGTCCTTACATTGAACTTTGGTTCATTGGCAATAAAACAAAACAATACTTTTGCGAAAATAAACATTGAATTATTGTTTATAAAGACTTTAAATAAGATTTGAAAAAAGTAGCTTTCGGTATGATTTTGGAAACCGGGTCGTTAAATTGTATCACTTGGTTTCTAAATCATACTTCTAACCTGGTAAACAAGCTGACATTGCTTATTGTCATTTTGACATTAAATAACGTCAAAATGATAGTAAATAACGTCAGTTTGTACATTAGATCCTGCATACACAGGCTGCATTTCGTTATTCACTGCGGTCTGCGTTCTATAACCTATAACTTGTAATTAAGTGTGGAAAAATATTAAGAAATTGCGTATTCGTATCTGTAATACTGTTGAAAACCAGTAAAAATCAGTATATTAAAAAATCTTGTTCTTCAGAGTTATAAGTCTTTTAATAATTATTCGCGTCCGATGCTAATAAGTACTTAATTAAACAACTAAATTCAATTATCCATTTTGTACTGATAACACCTTAGGTAAATTGTACCAAAACTTAGATCAGACACCGAACAAAATCAATTTTGAATGTCACTCATAAACAGACGACTCGAAGACAAAACAAAAATGATTAGTTCTTAACCCACATTACCAACGTCACATCAGTGTCACTATCTTAATAAAAATGTTTCGTTTAGAAAATACAATGGAGGTACGATTCCACCGTCAGTATGACTTAGCTAACTCTACCCTATTAAGGTACTATTTACGTATAAAATTACTCTCAGTGATTTAAACGCGTTGTTTATCCAATATTACACAACTATTTTGCCTAATTTTCTAATTTCAAGAAATTAAAAAAGCATTAATTGATAAATTATTCTCACAGCACAAAGTTTCGTCTTTTCTTTAAAAGATCCCGCTGGACAAATTAAAGTATCGCGTTCTACGCTTAACAGCGCGGAGATCACAGGTATTCAGTGATGTTCAGTGAGCAATCGGTGTGGAAACTACGCGCAAGCTGGTGTCGGACAAATATTATCGTCGAAACACATCGGACATTCAGGGCGGTCCGAATGCTGGCAATTAACGATGGCAGGTGGTGATTACCAAGGCCAGAATGATCCTCCTAAACACCGGAAACGTCCCTCTACGTCGGTCGGGCGTGATTCCACGACCTCGCCGTATTAAGACCACGATGCGCAACCCAGGACTCTACGAAGGCGCAATAATTCACGGGCGATCGCGAAAGAAATTGCCGGTCTCGAGCCTCGTACAACCGCTAACGATCTCTTCGACCAATTACACGTCCCGCGGGTCGATAATCAAAGTCCTCTCCGCGTGTGCGGCGATTAGCGTTGTAGAGCTCTCACTCTGCAAGAAATAAATGATCTGAAGAGAAAGAATTGTGAGAATTCATTTTGTGAGATTGAAATTTCTAATCTGCGAAGTGCAACGATTGAATTCCTGTGTCCTTTTTTTTCTCGCCGATACAACCATATGGTGTTTCATAGAAAAGACCGAGAAGCGTCTTTCGTTAAATAAATCTGGGTAGTGCCACTAATTTGAGTAAAATATAAAAGTATGTATTTAATGTTTTGTCTGTAATCATATTGTACTTTTTATACTCTGTACTTATATCTTTTTTTGTCCATTCCAAGTTTTTTCTAAGCTTTAAAAGAATGTGAAAAAAATTTAAAGTTATACTTTTCAACATCTATGTTATATATTACACTCTAAATTTCTTGCAGTGAAATTTCACTCTAAGTCAGTGAAAATACAAGCACTTTTGAAAATATTTCACTTTTTTAAGAAACGTGACAATTTTCACTGTTTTTAAAGTGAATCTTCACTGTAAAGAAATCTCACTGGAAAAAAGTGAGCTTTTAGTCCCCTTTGCAGTGAAGATTCAATTTAAAAACAATGAAAATTGTCACGTTTTTTAAGAAGTGAAATATTTTCAAAGATGGTTGTATTTTCACTATCTTACAATTAGAGTGAAATTTCACTGCAAGAAATTTAAAGTGTACTAAATAATTTTTTAACTCAAATGTTGAAACCTTTATATAATCTACCCTCCTTTATTTCAGAAAAATTTTAAAGTACAATTTTCTTTGTGCCAAAAAAAGATCAAGATTGCAGACAAAGAGTTCAATACTTATTAATAGAATTTATTTTATTTATTAAATAATTAATTTAAGTTTTAAATTAAATTAATATAAATCATAAATCACGCACGAAATATTGATGCTCTTATAGTAGTAAAATATTTTAGATTCACACACACATCTCTATAATATGCAGCGAACGTTCAATATAATATAATTACATAAGCGAAGAGTGCGATCGCGCCACCAAAAGTTCGCTCTCGAGTTTCTCACCCTTCTTTCAGTCGGCGCGGAAGAACAGCGGGAAAGGGACAGATGGAAAAAAGGAATCCGACGCAAAAAGGGCATCTCGTTTGCGGCCGACGAGGCACGGAGACCGTGATTCGCTGCCTGGCTGACGCCATATGGTGTGCAAACCAAGAGGCTACTAGTCGATCACCGTTTCGCATTACGCAAACGAACGAGCCGCCACTCTGTCGGTCGTTCTGAACGTAAGTACCATAAATCCATGTAAACAGAAAGGACGGCCGGAACGATCACGAGTAACGGTCCAGCTTCTAATTAGATCACTTCTGCGTTCATAACATGATGCACTTTCTAAATGGATTAGAAAACAGAAATAACGGAAATAAAATATTTCTAATTGGACTATTTCATCATGTGTCTCTCACAGAAAAGTACCGCAGTGTACAAAAATTAAATTTTTAGTTTTTTTTCTATATTTTTTCCTATATTTTTATCAATATATTGTCGGATTTATTTCGAACAGCTAGAAGTAATCAAAATCATCGAGAATAATTGGAGTGGACCGCGTTCTTAAAAGTTTATTTATAATATATTTCTAGCACAGGACACAATACAAAGCGGATTATTATTAACGATTCTCTCGGGTCAGTGTGTTTAATTATTTCTTATCTACACCATATACGCGTACATGCTCTTAAATTGTTTCCAATTTCGAAAAAACTCATAAAGTCGATCGCGTTATTATAATATCTTGCATATATAAAAAATTGAAATGTAAATGTCGCTACATTCAAAAATAAAAAATGAGACATTGAAATTCTCTTGGATGCCTCAGCACTTTAATAATTACAAATTGAATATTTGAAACTATGTAAAAACAGTGATAAAACTTTAAAAAATAAAAAATAGATTTAAAAAATTAAATCCCTCTCTTTTTACTCTGTGTAACCTATATTTTAATTCATTTTTTATTTTTATAATTGTTTTTTAATGAAACTTGCTTTGCCAATTTTTTCTCTGTATTCAATATTTTATTTTTACTTGAATTTTTGACGTAAACATAAAAAAAGGGAAAAGGTATTGTATTTTTTCAATAAATAACTAAATAAATATAATGTGTAAATTTTTTTATTAATAGAATAATACAAATTTCAAAGAATATATAAAAATTCTATTTAATTCAATAAAATACTTTAAGATTTAACTGTTTTGTATCAACACTTTCCAAAATCAACTAAATAATTCTTTCTTCAGTTGCAAAAATGGCAGTCAAATGTATTGTATTTTAATAAATAGAAATTATATTTCTCATGCCATATTATACACATTTTGCTAAAATAATGAATTTTTAATTAGAAAAAAAGATCTTATAGCTTGAATTAAAAAAAATTATATATAAGTTTTTCCACTTTTTTGCTAAAAAAGCATTTTTAGTGGAGACAACTGCGTTCGTAAATGGGGTACTCATATGTATATTTTATACTTTATTCTTCTATTAATACATGATTGTACAGTATTTGAGTTGATTGTACTGGCAATGAGTGGATTATTTTAAAAACTCAGTCCTCCATCAAGTATTTTAGGATTCTGAAAGTGGATCTCAGTCATCCATGCATCAATTTAAGTGTCCATAGAACGCCTCAATCGTAAGTTCAAATCGTGGAAGATATCAATTTTCTTCTGCGAATCCGATTTCTAAGATAAGATTAGAAACTGGACGACCACAAGGAAGACGAAAGGAAGACGATGAGAAAAAGAGAGCTTCTCTTTCCCATGGTCCATTCTAAGAAATGAAAGAGAGAAAAGAAGAGACAGAGAGAGAGAGAGAGAGAGAGAGAGAGAGAGAGAGAGAGAACAAGGGCCGTGCCTCTCAATGGCCATAAAAGCCGAATCATAATCGTGGTATCATGAACGACGTCGTGCGAAAGAAGTAATTAAAGCGCGCGGCTCGTGTTCTTCGTGAACCCGAACCCGGCTGGCTCTTTCTCGGCTCGAGTTAACGGCTCCTTCACTATCGCGGGGTTTTGCCGTACAGCTCTCGACTACACCACGTCATTCAGTGCGGCGTCGTGACATCGAGCACATCGACGAGCACATCGAGTACAGGAAAGACACGCCGAAGGAACGCCTCTACCTGTGCGCCGCAAAAAGTGGATCTGCCGCGCCGCCGCGCCGGTGGAAAGGCTCGTCGGCGCCTCTTTCTCTCCCTTGTTTTTTGTATCATCGTTACTTACTTGTTAATCAAATTGCGAAGAGAATTTCAAGATTATTTCCACGCACTAAGAAGCGATAAGATTAATGTACGATCATCAGCTTGCAGCTGGTAAATTATAGTTTATATCTTCTACAAGCGAGAGAGCAATTTTCGAAACATGCATATTTAAGCGTTCATTATTTCTAATGGCAAAGTTAGCAACTATTTTAATTATTGCTTCAGTTACTAAGATTGAATTATTTCAATTATTAAAATTAAACACTGTTAAAAAATCGGATCGCAATCAATTTCTTTTGCAGGTACTTCACCATTTGTAAGAGGATAATTTTCTTTATTTACGCGCCAATACTTAAATATTTACGTATACAGAATGTCAAATAAAAATATCAATGATTCAATTAGTAATGACAATAAGAAGTCAAAATTGGCTCGTGGCTCTTCTCATTGTCATTACTAATTTTATTATTGTTGAGCCACAATATTATTAGATTAACGAATTTAATGTCTAAAGAAAATCGTCTTTTATACAGATGTTAATCTTTTTGGCACCTGCGCATCGCCGGTTCCTATCCGAGTAAGGCAATATGAAACAAAAAAAAAAAAGAATTGCTAGAATTCGTAAGTGCATCTCTGCGTAAAAACAAACTGCGTAATAAAAACGAGCTGCCGCTAACAACATAAAGCACTTAGCTGTAAGTGACTTTTCTTCGTACCTTAGATACATTTTTAAATATCTAAATGCATTTTACGCGCGGATACTATACCTGTATTATTCAGATACTGAAAAATAAAAAGTACCTTCTACCCACACCGACCGGTTAGAGAGAAGGTGGATCGTATCTCCGACACGGTGCGCTTCGACATCTCGTTTCGCGTCCGCGATGATAAAGGGCCCCGGGGGGCTCACAACACGGGGTCCGTTCTCCGTCCCGCGACCATCTCTCTTTCCTTCCTCCCTCTCTTCTCCTCGTTCTTGTTTCTGCGTACAGTAGCCGAGAGACGAGGCTGCCTTCTGAGTTTGGCTCGAAACTGCATTCCGCAGCCGGCTCCGTTCGAGTCGCGTTGCATTCACCGCCATTGGCGCCACACGCGCATTTCTCGGCGTCGCCCTTTTGCACACGCATACGTTTCTGCGTGTATGGGTATACACGTCTATACAGACGCACGCGATGCCCGCGGATCCGACTTGTGCTTCTCGCATAAGCGGAGATACGCGAGACCATAAAATTACATCCACATGATTGTTCGCGCGTGTCATCCCAGCTACCAGGGTTCCGCAGCTTCGTATTACAATAAGAGACGTGTCCTTAATTTCATACTTTGCTATTCTCTTTCTCTCTCTCTTCCCCTCTTCGTAACAATCGCGACTTAAAATAGATACGATTTGAGAAGGATTATACATATATATTTGACAAACGAACATTTCTTTCGCGAACGGATACGGAACGACCTAAGTGGCAGAGTGACGTTAAACGTTAAAAGACGACATTAGTGACGTCTAGCAGACCGAAATAGACGTCACTGTGCTGCTTTTTAACGTCATTCTGTTACTTGGAAAAGAGCCATTTGATATTTTTAAACATCCTGATATTTTAACATTGCGATATTTATGATAAATAATATATATTTATATATTGTACTTCATATTTTCTTTATCATTCTACAAATTGTTATTAGAAAATGACAATTTATTTAATATATTATTTATCTCTAACGAGATAATTATTAGTATTTTAATACATATAGATACTTATTATTTAATTTTCAAAATGGATATATATGTGTAACAGTTACTCTTTTATATTTAACCCAAACTTGAAGATAGGATTTTGTAATTTTTTAATCACATCGCAACCTTCATTCCGACGAAAATCATGTTTCTTATGATTTCGCCGGCAGTTTCGACAGCACGTGGCATACAGTTGAGGCGCGTATTCCGAGTTTCGCGCTACCGACTCATGAATAATAAAGCCAGTCGTGTCGAGCGAGCAATCGTGAACTCGTGTCGATGATTCACTCGACACGACGAAGAAGAAGGAGAAAGAGCCTAACGCCCACGCGACGCTTTCTCCGCCTCTGCTCTTAGAGAGAAAAAGAACTATATCCTATATGGAGACACATCACAGATTAAAATACGACCAAGTGTCGCGGGCGACAGGTGTCGCCTGGCGAGTGACCTCTTTTGAAGAATCGGGTCATCGCACGCGGGTTTCTCGCGTGGGAGAGCACGACGTCGCATCGTCGACGAAATGGAGAAACGTTCGATCGCCTGGGAAGGAGACAGGAGGAAAGAAAGGATAAAATATATATTCTGTACTCCACACATCGCGACGTGGATATATGTCGTCGATGCTCTGTACTTCCTCCCTTCTGAGTAAGTCCGTGTTCCTAGGATTCATCCTCTGTTCTCCGATCCACCTCGAACCGACCCGACAAACGTGCACTGCGCTCTCACATGCGATGCATAATAATGCAACACGAGCGCGTATGCGGTTGCACACCGGGACTATCCACCTACCTATCTACCTACCTCTACACCCAGCTATCTAACTATCTACTTATCTATCTACCAACCCCCGCATTCCCGAGACACGGAGAACTTCGCGCCCGTGTTTCGGGGAACGCGCTTCGTCCGAACTTTTTAACAGCAGAGCGCCGTTCTTACGAACGAGATCTCGAAAAGCAAAAAATGCCGGGTGTTCGTAAACAATTAAGTTCCCATGCAATTAATCACGAACAATGTGATTTTTGTACTAATGTCCGGCTTTTTTGTGACAAAACTCACAGGTAAGATGCATAGGATAAGCTGAGAGACGAGCGGAATAGCAGTAGGATTGAATTATTGTTTTGATTCTCAGTTTCACTTTTAAGCGTCAATTTATTCCCAACCGAGAAAAGATCTGGGGACGAGACTCAAAATGTGTTGATGTATATATAAATGAGAGATTGTAAATACACAACCTCTCCCTTACTGTTCTCTATATTATAAATCTCCGTCTCTATACGTGACGTAAGATAGATCGCAGCTAATGGAGCCAAATTGGCTCACGGTTAAAATTAATTCGACGTCGCGAGGGTCGAATCCATATTTTATCGCGAGCAATTGTTGTTCTCGTGCAGATGTCCGGTGCCAGGAAGAAATATCCGTGCGGCGTCGAAATTTGTGCTATAGTGTCACCCGGACGACGAATACTGGCAATGTCCGGCCAGTATGGCGCCAGCCACAACGTCGGTAATTTTATCACACGTCTAAGTACGGCACTGGCGAGGGCCGACATACCCGGTCACGATTCAACGACTCAAGCCCACCGAATATATTTATACGACAGAGGAGACGCGGGAGTAGTCAAGGAGGTGGTGGAGCACGGGGGAAGAGCGGGTACATCTGTTTCCATCCGGGCACGTGTCTACGGAATTAGAACGTTTCGAGGGAGACGAATACGCGCGCGGGAGAAACGACTCACGAGGACGACAAGCTAGACTGAGAATACCCACCCGTGGCCCCGCGACCGCTGGACCGACGGATTCTGGGATGCCTCGCGGTCAGCTGGCGCGAAGTAACAACGCGGCGAGCAAACATATACTTGTCTCGAAAATAGTGCTCAAAGCGACATATATATGTATACATAAGTGGTACCATTTGTTAATTTCTCATTTCCATTTTTTATTAATATCCAGTGTTCTCTTTAACTCTTTTGTGTCTAGCGCAATTGTGCTAGAATAGGGTTACCAACCGTACCCTTTAAAGAGTACATGTACTCTTTTCACTTATTGTACTCTTTTTTTTTAATGAGATAAAATTTAAAAAATTATTGTTTAATATTTATAAATTTATACGAAGTTATTATGCTTGGTTTGTACTAGGTTGTGTTAGGCTGGTATATTCATAGTCAGTTCTTATTTGAAGACTATCTTAAGTAATGTCTTAAGACGCGAATGCGGCCCTCTAATTGGTTCGTGACACCTGAAGACTGTACAATATATACATTTGTGTTGTTACATATAAGATTGAGTTTTTTTTTAAATTTGAATTAATTTGAATTTTCCAATTTTAATAATATGTTACATATACAAATGTACTTGCTAAAACGCAAATAAATATTACTTTAATTATATTAACATATATTTGGAAGTTACATTGCACACATCTCATTTTATTGAATATATACCGGCAATCAAAAGAGAAGTCCTTCTTCTCCATTTCCTTTTTTTTTGTTTTTTTTTTTGGAAAATGTACTCTTTTTGGCAACCAATATACTCTTTTTTTGCAGCCTTGAGTTGGTAACCCAATGCTAGACACGAAAAGAACCTCTGATGTATATATCTCAACTGAAGTGAAAGATCCTAATTCGATGTATTGAAACAATGCTGTTAATGAATTAAGATTATAAAATGTTAGATATTTGCAAAATTTTGTAGCGTTACCGCCAGATGTAACTACAATTTATTGTAAAAATTTTTAGTCATGTCATCATCATGTTGAATGCCTTACGTCATATCAATTATATTCTTTGACTATTAAAATTAATGAAAATGACTAATAAAATTATAATAAACAAACATTTTTGTTATATTTAATAGAAGTTTCTGATTTTTATTAAAATCTGCAGTCTTAAACTACATTAAAATCACTTGTGCTACGAAAAACAACAGATTTACTACAAGTATCACGTACAATTCTTGTGACTTTAGCACTGCTCTTAATTCTGTGTGGTTATAAATAAATAACAAAATAGATAAAATACAATACGTACTTTATATATCAGACTCTATAATTAAAACAATATTAAATTTGATAGTCGAAGGAATACAGTTGATACAAAACATCCAACATTATAAAGATATGTAACTAAAAAATGTATTAAAAGATCGTTTAGTTTTCTTATAAAATCTGATAAGATCGCTCTGATAAGATTACTTATGTTTTACATTTACAAGTACAAGGCTTTCTCCTTCGCCAAATATAGATGAATAAACGTTGATTTATCCAGGTTAACAAAATTGTCACGAATCATCGCCCTTTAGAAAGGGTGTTGCTCGTAACTCGAGACGAATGCGTTCGTTTCATCGCGCCAAAGCCAACGGCTGCAGAAAACGACGTCGCGCGGCGGCCCGACGCGATCGAGATAGCGTGGAATTCGTAGAGACAAGACTCTCCGGTACGTGTCACGGGGGTGACAGGGATGCCAGCTGGACGTCGGCGCCGTGGCGTCGTCGCGAACCGACGTCCTTGTTTTGTAAGTCGCGGCGACGCGTCACGACGTCGTAGTCGTCGCTGCGTGACACTTCGCGCATGACCACGCGACCAGACGAATACGTGCAGGTGTTCCGCGGGTGGAATAGAAATGGTCCGAGTTTCTAGCGTTGTGGATGTATAATTAGAGCATTTCGTAGCGCTCGACGAAGCTGCCAGCTTTGAGTTTCTGACAAATGTCCCGCAACTGACGCGGCACTCCCGACATCAAACAGGAATGTATTATAGAAACAGAAGAAGAAGCAAAACGGAAGGATCATCGTGAAAAATGTGATATTAGTATCTGTCTTATCTAATATTTTTAAGAGTCTCTTTATACACAAGTCTCTGAATAATATGTGTGAAAGAATGTCTGCTTCTTAGAAATAAAAAATTCAATGATTAAAAAAAATAGACTTGTAGGTAAGAACCGCTAATTAATGAAGAAAATCGTCATATAAAGAATAAAGCAGAATTATTTATATAATTAAGTATAGAAAAAGGACGATAAGAGTCAAGTAATAAAATGAAAATAATAAAGCGGTTAAACGTTAAGTATGTACATAATAAATTTTGAAAAAAATACATCGAACTCTAAAACTTAAATTACAAATAAAACAATATATTTAAACGCTTATAACATAGATTTAAAATTTTGCGTTATATGGAACGTTTAAAATAGGACACCCGTATATTATACATATATAATTTATTTTCTTTCTTTAATATTTCAAATATTCTGCAACATCCTCGATCAATTCGTTTTAATAACTTTTCCATTACCCATTTACTCTCTCTATTGGTTATACTTGGACTCAGATCTAATATTCACAACTTTAAACCCCCACTCTATAATTGTAGAAGGCTAACTGCAAGTGGTTGTAGTCAAAAGAATTAACCAAAATCACAATCGAATATTCTCAAATTCAATTGCGATTGATCAATTCATAACTACATTACGCTTGCACATTGCAGAATAGACTTAATGTTCACGATTGTTCAAGTATTCCGCTCGTATTATATACGCTGCTATTGTTCCGCTTGCATACAGCAGCTTGCGTAAAGTCAATAAAGCTGACTTTTCATGTGCCTGCAGCAACAAAATATGTCACATGATTGAAATTTTTTTCGAGAACCAATTGGAAGTGCACCACCACCTCATGAAAAATGATTACCCAACAATAGCATTTCGCTGTCGCAGCGTGCTGTGTGCGTATGAAAAAATCAATTTAAAGCATTAGCGAGAGCGAGTGCCGTTCGCCGTCGGGCGAGCGGAATCTACGCGGCTACCGCGGACTGTAAAGAGTGTGGGCGAGCTGGACTCGATCTACGAGCCGCGATCTCCGCCGAGAGCTCTCTTGGCATAAAACACATGGCGCGTACGTGTGCGCGTGTGTGCGTGGCGCCAGATGTCGCGCCTCGTAATCTTTACGCCGGCCGGTCGCGCGGACTCCCCGTTCCCGCAACGTCGGCCTTTCTCTCGCTCTCTTGTTCTATCTCGCATATATACCGTCTCGCGTATCCTTTTTATCGCTCTCGCAGCCGAGAGGTCTGCTTTTCGCGCGAAGAGACATTGGAACCGCGTATCGTATTTCTATAGCCGCAACAATAACAGCGGGTTTATGCGCGACCGGTCGTTGGTGTCGACATCGGTATAACAGTGACGCCGGTGGTACGGGGCGACCGATAAAAAATTGTCTTGACCCTAAAAACGCGTGTTTTGGAGTCGAAATCTCGAAGGCCGGAATCGGACTACGCATTGAAAATTCAGATTGAAGATTGAAATTTGACCAATGAGGATAAAGAGTTATTTTAACTCCTATTTATTTTGATTAGTCCCCCCAAAATTCAATCTTTCAATCTTCAATCTCAATCTTCAATGCGTAGTCTGATTCCGGCCTAACGGCTCGCTACATTTTATTAGGCTTTTTTTTTTTAAGGCTATTAGAAATCTTGCGCGTGTGTCATCGGACATTTAAAAAATGTGCGATCGTTTAAAAAGATGATTAATTAAAACGATAACTATATTTGGATGTTTAGTGTGTAATTGATTGCCATAGTAGCGTTGATAAAAAAAAGAAGTAATATTTTTGGGACACCCAGTATAACCCAGTGTAACGACTCAAAGGATACCGATTGCCAGAAAGCATGAAATTGCATTAGTCACCGCGTTTAACGTTCACATCTGGCCGTGGCGCGATGAAAATAACAGTTCGCCTGGCGACAGTATTAACAGGCGTATGAAACGCGTGAATTATTATTTTGCTACCGATACATATGGGTCTTGTGAAATTTTACGATTTATACATTTGCACCTGGCACGCTCGTTTACACGTAATAATGACCGATCGGTCTGGTCTTCGCTCCGTGAAGCGTCTCATTTGATTGTGATCGAACATCAGTTACATTCACGTCTATATCAATATTGCGCAATCTGTATAGGAATTTCGTATATGTTTTTTTTTTCTATTAGATGTACAAATTAGTTCGGTTCGCTTTTTGTGTTCAAAAATGCATTTATTTCAAAACAAAATGAATGAACTATGAAATGGAGCTACTACTTTTTCCCATCTCTCAGGCAATTTTCCAGAATTTCATCTCGAAAAAATTACTCGTCTTTGGAGGCGATCCAATTTTGGAAAACGGACCGAACTAACTTGTACTCCCAATACTATCCCTTCTTGATGATAAAATCTTGAAATTTTTGTTTACAAAAATAAATTTCTTTAGTTCGTAATTACATATCGCTAATTACAACGACACGACATGGAAAAAAAAAGTTTTTCAGAAAATGAGTTTAAACGTTTTGAATCATTAAAATTTTGAAATACAATTTTGACGTAATAACTGATTGTAAAGGAATAATGTATGTTCTTTCTTTTTTCTTTATGTTTCAATATTCTTTTTCTGTAAATAATTAAAAAATGACAATTTTTTATTTACGTTATAATTATAGCAAATGAGCAATATGTATAAATTGTAAATAACAGCTCTTGCTACTCTATTTGGATATCTCCCACAAAACTTGTTAAAGGTTAAACAATGTAAATTTTATCTCTTTAACCGCGGAGAAATCTGTTAACCAAATTGCAGCAAAATCGAATTGTAACTATTTTAGAATGAAATATAAGGCCATTTAAATTTTCATTGAGTGCTACTTCCAAAGTGAAGTTACGCAAATGAGCGGTTGGCAAAGTTCAAAGGAGCAAAACATCTCTCTGATAAGATATTCGTTCTTTTATCTCAATTGACAATAAATCGCAAAAACTGACGTCAGTTGTTCTTTTTTCAAGAAAAACCAGCTATTCATGCAATCGACGATCTCGCAAAACTCAGCCGGTTCGCCGACTTGAATGAAGAGATTATGAGATCGCGTATGGGAAGGCACATCTAAGGATGCCGATCTCCGAGCAATTTCCGGTTCATGTTAAGAACGACATCGATGAGATTCCATGCAGATCGACACGCGAATGCCTCGTAAACGTCTCGTTCGCCAATGACACGTGAATCACACTCGCGGTGCAACGACGTTCGAGCATACGATAAAGGCATCGGCGAGAAGGTATCAAGACGCAAAGTATCTATCGCCTCGCCGGGATATCGGATACGTAAATTAACATTTATGTGATATCCTTCCCGGAATCGATTGAGCCGCCGGCTACGAGCCCGTTCCGAAGGCGAAGATCGAGATCGCATGCTGCCGACGAAGGTAAACGCCGATCTCCGCACGCTAACGAGAAAACAGGACCATTAAGTCAATGAGTCATGGGAGATAATTCGATTATCGATTATCACGATGCAGAAGCCGCGAGGCCTTGGAGGACTAAAAGTAAATCGTGCTTTCATCCGTTTAGATACAAAGTACCGAATAACAAGTAAGAAAAAAGGTGCACTCGATGAGATTAATTTAATAAATTTCAGGATTAAGATATTTATATCTAGACTAACATCTCTAAATTGATACTTAATTTGGATTAATAAGTAAAATTTAAATTATTCACAGATTGTAAAAAAACATTCTATTTTCTTTCTATAAGTATACAAGTCTGAGTTCACAATCTTGTTTTAAAAGAGATAAAGATTATTGGTGTATTCTAGTAAAGACATAAGATTAAGCCATTTCATCTAGATTACCTAGATAATTTCATCCAGATACCAGCAGACGCTAGTAGTTGGTCAATTTCTTACGGCTTTACAGTTTACGACCACTCAAAGCAAGAATATGGACCTAAATTAATGAATAATAAAAATAGAATACACAACGCTTGAGTATACTCCAACTAAACGCAGCCCCATGTTGAACTTTGCATCTTTATTCTCTAACGTTCTTTATACGTCGAATTGCAATTCTCTTCGAGGTGCTGTATGGAAGATTAGTTCGAGGCGCACAGAACGATCGTCTGAATGGCTCCCAGGCATCCGGTAGCATTGGGTCGACGTATTCATATGACGACGATAAACGCCTTCGCAAAGTCTCATTTTTTTTTTTCGCTTCCTAAGTGCGCGTACCTGACGGCTCTTTCCTCTCACCCACGGTGTCCTCGCCGTCGGTCCCGCTTCCAGGAAGCGATTCAGTGGGAGCGCCACCGAGATTATATCTTGTTTGTACGAGGTTTTCTCGCTGCAAACGCAAGGACCTGCCGGCCGCAGAAGAACCGAACTATCTTTCGGTGAATCGGCGTACAACTTAACACGATAACACGGTGAATCGCTGGGGAACATTGTACTCGGACCAAAGAAACAAAGACAATCGATCGTCAATCCTACAGTAGGCAATTTGATTCGAAAAGTCGATAATAACGTAATAATAATAACGACTAACGACTTGAACGACGCGATTCCATTAGGGATAATGACACCCGGCGAGGAATGACGAACGATCAAGCAAGTGCCTATATAATATTATACGTTCCTCGGAAATCCTTAGTGCGCATAAACAGTCGCCAAAGACAAGCTCATTTGCCCACAAGCGTAAGGGACTAATGACGGCGGCGCGCATGCACTCGCCGAGATATACGCGCGTTATGATTTGTGGAACGAGGTTGCCGCGGCGCTTTGTGCCCAGCGTAAGAGAACGATCTCCACGGATGATGCACGCGGTCCTCTTTTATGCAGAACGAGACGCGTGCCATCGCGCGGGAGTATCGGGTTGCGCCTTTCTTCATTTTGTATTCCCGTTTACAGGCCCCGCGATTCCCTGAAATTGTCTCGCAAAATGCGAATCCCGTGTATTTCGCGATAAAATCATTCTAGGAGATTCGTCTGTGTATATATAATTTTTACAAAGAGAACGAGAAAGCTGGAACACACCCAACTAAATCTTTCCATATATAGGTCCAGGAGAAATGTAGCGGGCTGACCGAAAGCGCCGTTAATTAGACGGTCGGGGGAGCTGCAGGTAAAAATCTGTGGTCCCCTCTCTCTCTCTCTCTCGCGAATGTAACCTGAGACTATAGCGCTTACAATTTATAACAGGCAGAAAAGTATATATGGAATACCACGCAGTGACATCGATACACAATGACCGCGACACCTGGATCACCAAGTTGTCGAGTTGCGGACCCGGTTTTCCTTTCCTTCTAGAGTTCCTTTAACACCTGTATCTACTTGCCCACAACACACCCACCTAGTCTCTTCTTCTCTTTTTTCCCGTGGAAGAGAACGAGAAAATGAACGATGCGATATTAACGACTGAGATCCCGAGGTCATTCTCGTGCGGGCTTTTTACCGATACCTGAGGCCTTATGATTCAGCCCTATTCGGACTCGTCTTTGTCTCGTCTATCTCGTAAAATGAAAAGATGAGACTTAAAATGATTTAGAACTTTAACTTCTATTCAAATACAATTTTTAAAGAAACAGATTTTATTTGTAAGATATTTAATTGACGTTCGAATATTTAATCTTTCTTTAGACTATTATAATAAAAAAAATAAGAAGATGAGACTTAAAATGATTTAGAACTTTAACTTCTATTCAAATACAATTTTTAAAGAAACAGATTTTATTTGTAAGATATTTAATTGACGTTCGAATATTTAATCTTTCTTTAGACTGTTACAATAAATAACGCATACTCCTCCTTTTTGTGCCAACTTTCGGTTAGCAGCAGTCGGTCGTAAAAAATAAAAAGATTAAGCGGGCACCTCAACATACTCAATTCATAAAAAATATACTGGAAAAATATTTAGACAGGAACAACGATAATAATAAGTAAAAAAAAACAAATAAATTGACAATATGAGCCAACACAAGTTATTAGTGTGTACTTTTTATACAATTTATTCGAAAAGAATAATAAAACGTATATACGTTTCGACCTACGTTAAGCTCTTCAGTACATATTAATAATAAGTATTGATAATAATAACTGTTGAAATTAGATTTTCAAATGTTGTCATAACCACTTTTATTGGAAATATAAAAGCCATTGAATGCAATATGAATCTCATATCTAAAAATTCAACTACGATAATAATCATTATTGCTTATGCCAAATTAATCTAAATTGAACGAAAAGTCAATATGTTAATACTTTATTTTCTCAAAATATCGAAATTTTAATTAATTCTAAAAGCTCAAAGAAATATTTTTTCTTCTTTCAAGCATCAAAAAGTTCATATTCTTTTTTTCGAAAAGCCAAATGCAGTACTTAGCACCTGACTCAAAGGTTATCCTCTTTAGATAAACCTAACATAAATCAAGTAAAAATGTTTCGATAAAGAAAAAGCTTGCGCAACGAATCCAGCAATATAGACGATTCAGAAATATCTCACCGATGTAGGCACAACGATATAAATTCTTTCAGACGTACAATGGCGTCAGACGATGCGACTAACTTTCGTGGTTGGCTGGATCCTTGCCGCGTTTTGTAACTGATACCTACCTAGAATGATCCGTTCAATCGCACCTGTTCAGTTTGCCACAGCAGGTCACTCGAGAGGCGCAACTAATCCGGCTACAGTTAAAAGCTCTTTTAAAAGGGAAACACTTTTTCCTTTGAGAGGGAAACTATTGTGTGTGTTTCGTAATTCCCTCTTAAAATTCAAAGATAAATTCTTTCGGAAAAATGTAAGAAAAATTTACTTCTGTTCCAAGAATACCTGTATAGTTTTCTAGCATCCTTTCTAATCACAGTAAAAAATAATAGAGATAATATCCATCATAAGACATTAAGCGTGTCCATCTAAAATCTTGATACCGAAAAAGCTTTTGGACATTTCTGTAAAGTTATATCAATCATTATTAAAGAAAAACAACATTCAAGAAAGTCTTTTTTATGATCCTACAATTTTCTTTTATTCAGTATGAAATCTAAAGTTTGGATTAAAAATGAATTTTCATATTCTATCTTGTTGAATCATTCTTTATCGCTCAATAAGACACCATTGTACATGTTAAGAATTTTCATTACAGCTGAGCCATAAAAATCTTTGTTTCTACTCGTTATATTCATGACAAAGTACAATATATAGATTCAAGAACAAATCTTTAAAAAAGAATTTATAAATCCTATGTATAACGTACAAAATAAAAAGCTCTATTTCATTTTAGGAAAATGATACACAAAGTGAATATGTATAAAAATAAATTATATTTTTTAATCAGTTTAAAACATATTTGAACAACATTTTAAAGGTAGGTAAAAGTCAATCTGACTAACATAGATTTTCATTAAAAATTACAAAATCACGTCAAGCGATCGCTTTTTTTTCTCTATGTGACACTGGATTTAAAAATATACATTCCTGATAAAGTGATATTATAAAAAAGAAATCTCTCATCAAATCTTCTTCATTTCATGCCTTAAGAAATTCATCCTCCAAAAATAACTCATACCAAGCAATTCGAAGGGTGCGCTAAAACTAACCCTGTATGAAAGGAAGAAGAAGGGATACACGAGTGAATTTCTATAACGGCTAATAGAAAGGCGAGAAAGAAGGACGAAAAAGCATGATGGCACGTTGGCAGTGCGTTGCTGAAGACTCTCCGCAAGCGAGAAACGAGAAAAGGGATGTGGGAGGGGGGGAGGGGAGGGGAGGGGAGAGCAGAGGGAAATAAAGGCAATGAATGATGCCGCGGCAGGTGCGTCGTGGCGTGTTTAACGAGTGATCCGGTCCCAGGCTCCGGCGCACCTGTAACACTCGCGTCGAACAAACCGGGTCGAAAGAGGTCCCACCAGAGAGAACGTTTTCCACTCTCTCTTTCTTCCTTCATTTGATGAGGCGGCCTTCTTAAAGATAAATTACGCGGCCACGAGTGCATAATCGCAGCGCCCCTGATTTACGGCTTCGCGGAAACGCGTATCGAGGTAGCCGATGCGTAGTAGTATCCTCGAGGTGCTATACAGACCTCTTCTTCCGCCTCGTGTAATCATCCTGCCGAATGGGCCGAACGCACGGCATGATATACTTCTCGCAATCGAGACCTCTCAAGAAGATCTGAGCCGTCCGTGAGACATTTATCAATCGCGACGACGTTCGTCGTGGATGGATACGGTTACTCGATTTAAAAAGTACCCAGAAGAAGATTAAATAAATTATCTTCGTGCATCCGGTGGTGTCAATAAATTGTGTACACTTACACAATTACGAGAACTGCTTTCCCCCTTTATATTCTGTCGGACTGAAAAATTTATTTCAACAATTTTGGAATAAATTGGCATTCAATCTAAATTCATGTTAAATTAAATAATAAATTTTATTTTTTAAAGACGCATTTTTCGCGCAAAATAATACCGAGAGAGAGAGAGGGAATATATTAATCTTTCAAAAATATATTCTCTCTTCTTTTTAAGAATTATTCTAAAACATAATATTAACTTCTTTAGACTTAATTTTATTGGAACCACGTTAATTTTTTTAATTCAATTCATTCGCACTTTAATAAATAATTCATAGTAAAATTTTGTTTAATGTTGACTATTTTCTTCAACCTTATTATGTACATCAGATCTTAGATGATGTCGATAGAATTAAATAATTTCGACGAATAATGTCTCCGAATTCGATTTACATTACGATGTACGCAGAGTCTGAAGATGTTAATAAGTATCGCTACTTGTGAGACTGCAAAAGTAATGATAATGCAGTCGAGCTATTACGCTCCTCATCGAGGTCCGTAAGTCAGGAAGCCGGATGGTCGGGCTTTAAGAACGTGAGAAATAAGTGGTATCGCGTATGTGCGAGAGATGAAATACGATCGCTCCAGCCGCGCGCTCGGAAAAAAAGCTATTTCAAGACGGGTGTGTGAGTGCATGCATACCTATGCGCCGCCTCGCCTCACCTTCCTTCGATTCGACTCTCATTCCGCCATCCAATACCCACCTGTTGATGCGCCAACGGTTGCTCCGACCTTTCTCGATGATGCCACCTACCTACGAGAACCTTTTTCTCTTTTCATCTCTTCTATTTTGGATTCAAACAACGCGACCGATATTTTCTCTAATAACCAAATAAAGCTGGTAAATGTTTCAACAAATTCAAAAGTAGCATTCCTTTAATTAATCAGTTATTTCAGAAAATATATATTATTGGAGTAAAATAAAATATATTAAAATGTTTAAAAGTTATATATATTTAGATTTATATCATATATATATATAATACTTTAGTAGAAAAAAATTATTGCACACACACACACATATTTTACTTTAATATATTTCAAAAATAAAAGATATGTAAATATAACATTTGAAAAA
Source organism: Cyphomyrmex costatus (assembly GCF_001594065.2). Classification (NCBI taxonomy): domain Eukaryota; kingdom Metazoa; phylum Arthropoda; class Insecta; order Hymenoptera; family Formicidae; genus Cyphomyrmex; species Cyphomyrmex costatus. The sequence goes on along the minus strand of NW_017277451.1, from coordinate 1,391,733 downwards.
AACAAACTTTTTTTATTGCAACACTTAACAGAATCAGATGAACAAGTATAATGATACTCCTGTTTTTGTACATTTTACACAATTTCCACATTTATACAAAAATAGGAGAATCATTTCTCTTCAAACAAATTGTCATACCAGCGCAATACCATACCATGTCGTTTTATGATCGTAAGATTATGCATTTATCTCATCGATGTCGAAACATTTTATGAATCGCTAAAGAAGGATCTGTGAGTTCTGAAACGTTCCATATTATTTTTATATACTTTTATATTATATATTTTTTTAATATTTTTATTTTATGTCGTTTCTTATAGTAATATTATAACCTAGAAGTTTATTAATTATAAAATCTTATTACCGCTCGATTTAGACCGTTTTTTCTTTATACTTTGCATTGCAAAAAACGAGCAAAGAGTCTAATTAAATATTTTTTAAATATTTTATTAAACAAATATTTTGAAAATATTAGAAACGCATTTAACATTCTTGCATTCCCCTCAACAATATCTAAAACCAAAAAATGTGAGCAGTTCTCATGACAGGATACGATAATCTTGTATTCGTTTTCGGCGAAATCTATTATTATAAAGCCGATATATACGAAAAGAAAAGAAACAGGCAATCGAAAGCCGACGAGATGCGAACCTCATCATGTAGAAATGTCAAATTGTAACTCTCTTTCTCTCTCCCTCTCCCTCTAGACCAGATGGCAAATACTTAGATGAAATCGTTAATATGGGATAAGATGATCTTAAAGAGATACGGTCACGTAAATTCCAAACTTGAAAGATGCGAAGCGCTTCAGAACTAAAATCCACTACAAACGAAGAAGTGGCTCTTGTGTCGGCCCACCGATGAAGCAGATGAAGGAGATAGAAGTTGAATTCGCTCTGAAGTCTACCAGAAAGATATAAAGACAAAGATGGTGCAAGATATAGAGTGTTAAAAAAAATTACACGAACGTCACTTTTTAGACTTTTTAATTGATAAGTCGATAATAAGATCGTGAAATTTAGATTTAATGGACTCTATCTTGTTTTTCACATCTTTTTAATTGCCAGTGTTGAATTATTTATAACTTTCGATGATCACAGTTTGAAATTTTGTAATAAATTCCTTCATTAAAATTAAGTAGAGATTAACGATTTGTTTCCTATCTAGAAAGAGGAGCAGTTTATTTCAACGCATTCTCTTCTAAATTAAAGATAAAAGATTCCTTCAAATTTACATCCAATTCTCTTTCTCATTTTGTAATGCTGAAGTATGCATGTATGGTTTCTTGGCACCGTGTAGAGAAGACTCGATATAGCGCGGCGCAGAGACAGAGAGAGAATAGAGAAGACGTGGTAGACCGCTGCGCCTGGGGCCGGGATAAGGAAAAGGGAAATAATAGGAACGATAGATGGAAGGAGGGGTGGGAGAGAGAGAGAGAGAGAGAGACGGGCAGGCACAGGTGTGCCGGCACCGTGTAGGCGCCAGGTCCCTCATCGGACAATCTCGCCACCTTTTGCTTGCTTTTTTCTCATCGCCTCCATTCGGGAGGGACGTAGAATCTTCGATCGTGGAGAGTCGATCGCTACTCTGCTGTGAAATCCTTTTGGGGAGACAGTCGTTCGAGGAGACGATCATTCTATTTTTGTTCTAATTCGATATTGAGATCCCCTCTAAATATTTTAGCAAAAGATAGAGAGAGAGAGAGAGCAGATTACTTTTAATAAAAATTAGTAACTCATACATAATGAAGGATTATATTTTAAAATATTTTGACTTGCTTTTGTGCGTCAATCTCTCGTGTCCTTGTTAACTGTTTAAGGCAAAAACGCGTAGGTGGCAGAGGGAAAGGAAGGTTATACGCCGTCACCTATATGCATACCTATAACATAAAAAGGAGAGCATAAGTCGTCCTTTACTGTCAATTACTTGTCGAAAAAATCAGATCTTGGCATACGCGAACGACTGCGCTTCTCAAATATGTTACGCCGAAAGAACGCTTAAACTGCATCTTGTTTCATTACAAACAAGAGTAAATAAAGATGTAAAGTACAGACATTATTATCATAAAATGAAAAATAAAAGATATATAACTCGTTTCTCTTGCTGTCGATTACATCTATCGAAAAAATTAGTATTCTGTATATATGATCAAAACAATGTTATAATATCAGTATATCGTGATTAATGTGTGATGTATGACAGATTAACTATTAATAATATAATAACATAATGTAATAATCTAATAAGTAGCTCTTTAAGTAGAATTAAATATAAAAATTTATCAAGTTTTTGTGATAATGCTTACAAATAGCGCATTCTACTTCTCGTGTCATAAGAACCCTGGGGATATTTATTTAAGGGTCATCTTTGTCCATTTCTATGTACTTCTACGTAAGTAAACACATCGCGACATGATGCTAGTTAGAGATTTTTACAATGCTCGTAGGCAAACATGTGTATTTTTCCCACGGATAAAACTCGTGGGTCTATTAAAATTTTCGGAAAGTCAAATTCTCGGAATCGAATTCCTATCGTTTAAAGTAAGATATACGATCGATTAAACTCCTTCGAGACTATCATAAAGATTGCGAATTATATGAATGCGATATTATACGAATAAAAGAAAACGCTTTAAACCGCTGACAGTGTCAGTATCACAGTCAATCCGATGGCAAGAATCTGGTCCAGCTATAGCAATCCAGCAGGAAAAGAAGCATCGTGTGTGCCGTAAGCTTTACTCTACATATTAAATTGTAATATGATTTATATACATATATATTGTGCGACTGTTAGATTATCGCATAAAAAAGAAGTTTGTATAAAATTTTCGTAATTTCATTAAACTATAATGAATAAAATTTACACTCATCCTCGATTTACCTGAAGAAATTTTAGTAACAATATGAAATTTCCATAGTCAACTCTAAATATAACGTAAAAAAACGATTAATGATGTATGTCTTTGCATAAGGTTGACATAGCGGAAAAAAGTCGCTCTTTGAAGGATTAACCGGCATAACTACAGGGTACCGGGATCCGCCCGTGATCCTGGACTTTAATCTCGAGGTAGTCTCGCGGAGCAGCACCTTGACACTGCACGAAAAGGACCACTCCTCAAGCCAGGCAATCCGGTTCTCCTTGACGTGAATGTGTTAGGTGCAAATGCCACTGCCACCGCGTGTGTGCACTCATGTGGCTCGATGGCCACTGGCTGGAACGGCCCCGAATTTTCGACGGGAGCTAAGCCATCGTGCGCCTACCTTTTTATATATTGATTAAATGCGCAACGATTACAGGCATTAAAGCTGCGGGATGTATCGTATGGATTTGCATAAAATTTCAGGAGGCGTGCGTTCTCCCGATGAATTCAAAGACGACTTTTCCTCGGCGACGGATTTGATCGGACGTCTCTTGAATTTTCAATGTCGAATATCTTAACGATCAAGCTTGGAACTAGGACTTTGTTGAAAAACCGACGTTCAAAACTGATCTAAGTATTTTTTTAATAAATAATCAGAATGGAATAACTTTTTTTATCATAGTACTGTTATTAAAAGTTTTCACATTAACGATATTAAATATTATTTAAATATATCTAAGTATGATACTAATTATTTATTAAGTATTAGCAAACTATTTTATAATTCCAGAATGTTGGTCTAATATAGCCATCGATCCGTCCGTCTATTTGTGTCCGTCCAATTATCTATACCTACAAGATTTCTCGATTTCTAATGGTTTAACATTTTCACATTATGTTTTCAATAATAGATAGGTATTGAAGAACCTTAGCTCCACCGAGGCAAAGTATGAGTGAAATCAATTGACCAAAGGAGTTAAAGGTCAAAATCAATTTTAACAAAGTTCTTCCAATAGTTACAGGATTTCACCATACCACTTAATTACATCCGTTGCAACGAGTGTATTTAAAAAGATATACTAACAAGATAATTAAAGAATCGTTACTTTGAGTTTATAACACAGCAGCCTGCTAAATACACAGCACTATCAATCTCGACGTACTCTTCCAATAGTATTATACTGTCGAATTTTTTCGATAACGTGATTCATCAGGATGCGTGTCGACCGGAACCGCTAGAGAAGGTCGATGAATCAAGTCGCGCGTATAGCAAGAACGAGAAAGAGGCAGCAGGAAGATTCTACCGGTCCATTATCACGTAACTGCAGCGAGCGTGAGAGAGTTTGGAGGCTACCCTTCCTCGACGGAGAGAGTCAGCCCGAAGGGATACAAATTACTAGTATAAACTTTTAATGCTAGCTCGCGCCGCCGGCTAAACCAATTCCGCACGCCCGCGAGATGCGTGTCTTCGAATTCCGATAGGGCGAACGGAAACGCCGCCGCTACCGGAATGCGTTCTCGCCGCGGGAGCCAAGTGAGACGTCGGCAGATCGGTACACGAAGGGTAACCCGGAGGAATGGAATTCCGTAGCGTGGGTAAACTGGAGACGTTAGGTGTTCTGTTATAAGATTTTCAACAAATAAACTTACATTTCCTCGAAAAAGGACAAAAAGACAGAATTCTTATATCGATCCAAAATAATGAAAATTATTTGGACGCGCGTTGCATATTAAAAACTACAAATGCAAAAGTAAATTTGTAAAATAAATAATGGTCTGAATAAAATATTCATCCTTTCAAAAAAGGCAAATAGAAAGAACTCTGTTGTCAATTCAAAGTAATGAAAATTGTTTGAGTGTATTACATTTTGGGAGCTAAAAATGCAACGGTACATATATCTGCGCATGTCAAAATTACTGGTTTGAATAAAATACATATAAACAAGAAATTTACCAAAATAAGTATGTCGTTTTAGTAAATTTTTTATTTGATTAATTAATTGTATAAAGTCAAAACGTTCCACACTTTGTATATTAAAAGATTTATCATATTTTGTATATATATATATAATATAATAAGATTAATATTAGTTTTAAATTTTATTCGTTTGACGCGTTTTAATAGACTAGTTTTAAACCTAAGTTTTGATCTAATTATTTGCTCGTACGTTGACTCTCTACTCTACCATTATTATTTCTTATTTATATTATCTTGCTTGAATCTAATTTTATTTTAGAAAACAGCAAGATAAAGGGAAACCATCCGATCGTTCGCACGTTCACGCGTTTGTCTCTCATTGTCTCGTCCTTCCCGAAATCTCGCCTGCTTCTATTCAGAGCTGCGCGAGAAAAGGAACGGGGAGAACAACGATCGCACAGGTGCATCGACTAAACCGCGATTTCGGAAATCCTAAAAGAGAGGGTGGAGGAAGAAGGACCGCGCTATGCTCGCGACGGTAAACGCGGTCTGGCGAGTGCGGTTTCGAGCAATCGCTTCGACAATTTACAAGAGGCATTAGAACCACGATGTACGAACAGGGTGGAGTATATCGAACGTGTGCATACATACGTCGCCCGCACACACACACACACACACACACGTATCCGTGACCGCGTTACACACGGCGGTGCGCGGTTTCAGCTGTTGCTACTTTCTAGCGAGCAAATAAAAGCTCGAGCACCTGCGACCGCAACGAACGGCGGGCGGCAGGCGGCGCTAATTAGACGGGAAAATACGATTCGTGTAGCGTGTCCCGCCATTCGTAATCCTTGGCTACCGATGTCGCGACGTCCCGTGGAAACTCGCACCTAAGCGACGTAGAACTGATAGAACGCCCACATCAACGTGCCTCGAATTTCTTGCGATAATCTCCTCGTAAATTAGAAAGTACGATGCGGCTGTTTGCTGTCGACGTTAAATGAAAACAGTATTTGAGACAGAGAGATAAATAATATTAATTAAATTTCATATCTATATTTATTTTAATAATCCGATTATATATTAATAAATTTAAATTTCCTCGTAATTCTTCAATCATATTAACTGAAATTATTACATATACAATTTTAACTACACATGTATGCTATTTTAACGAGTTGAAGACAGTTGATCGCTTAAGAAAGTTTCGCCAGACAAAATTCGAATTCAATGCGAATTTATTAGGTATACATATATTCGTACGATCTCACTAATTACTCTTCGATCGGAAGGAATACACCTGACATCTCCAACACGGTCGATAGAGCGACAGATGGAATGAGCCTTGCGATCTTCGACAGATAATTTGGACGCCTCGATGACACGCCTATACACTCAACACATACACATCCCATTCTCTCATTCGCGTTACTTTCGTGGAGGAAACAACGAATTCGGTGGTTCCGAGTTAAATTGAACCACCTGCCTCCAAATGGAAGAAGCCATCGACCGGAATGATTGAATCGGGCTAAAACTTACTGCTTTAATTCGCCGGCACTTGATTAACCCTTACGAGACGCACGGGATCCCGAGTACCGATTAATTACACGTAATTGGCGCTCGAACTTTTGCTTGTTTCTTTAACTACTTTCTGAGAGAGTAGCGTACCCCGAATCTTATTTAAAGTTAAATTCAAACAGCTCAATCGACTTGATGGGATCACGTACACAGGGTGGTCTAATTTCTTTTTTCAGCTTGATTTTAATTGGAGGTTATGATACTCCGGTATTTAATAAACAAAAGAATTTTGAATTTAATTCAGATATAAGATATTTTTGTAATAGTAATCAAGAGATGAACATTCGTTTGTGATTTACGCAGACCGAACCGAACGTTGCAAATCTATTTCCTAATGTTCGGATGTTTGCATGTGTGTACTCTGTATAATTACAAGTTTTTCCGTACATCCTGAAAACCCTCGGTTATAAATCAGAAGTAGCCAGATGCGCAAGTAAAGATTATTCTTTTTCAAAATATTACACACATATGGTAACCAACACATTTCAGCGCAGCTACGTCCGGTAACTGGATGGCCTATTGGTAATTTCCTATCTACATATCGGGAGAAACTCTGCACATGTGAAACTCGACCGCTTTTTTCCGCAAGGACTGTTTTGAGTGCGGTGAGGGCAATTGTCGGCAAAACGACGGAGTCTAACGATGGGGAAAACTTGAATGAGAGAGTTCAACCGTAATTGCCTTGTTCGGCGACACGTGTTTTCAACCTCGTCGGTAATCCAAGAATCAGGACGTTTCGCTCGTTTGCGCCGATTTCTTGGGCGTTACGTAAATCGGAAACAAATCATAGAAATCCGACAGAGTTCAAGATGTAGCGAGAAAAGCGATTATGTGTGTGTGTGTGTGTGTGTGTGTGTAAGTCTTAGAAACACTCATTTGTTGTAAGAAAATGTTTAGTTAAACACATATATTTTTTTAATCTCATTATCATTTAATTAATTAAAAAAATATACATGTTTAATATAATCTAATATATTTTAAAATATTTTCTCGAAAGTGTCGAACTATAAAGTATACGTTCGCGTATGGTTTACTATTCCACAAGCATTGCTGCATTGTATATCGCGGCGCGAGCTTTTCTTCGTCTACATTTCACAGGCTTCGCGATCCATATACTATATTGTGTATATTATAAAAGTCTGCAGTTTTTATGCATTGCGTCACTCTTGAATGTGTCAAACACATGTTTGCGAGCAAGAAAGGTTGAAAGTGACCTGGCACTTTACGTCCCAGAATTATTACACGCTCCGCGGCGAAAATGTGCGCGCATGCATTTAGTATTTCGATGATGTGCGGTAGCTTTTGGTTCCCGTCGTTGAGTACGTGTTGCACACATACGCAGATCGATCTTTTTCAAAAATTCAGTCAAATATAATTTCTTCTAGCTTTTAAGCATCCACGATGAAAGTTCAATTATAATTTACTAAAACATCTACACTGAAAACACAGTTTGATAACAGCTACCAAATGTTTAGTGAAATAATGCCAATTAAATGTGTGGTTTAATATACCTAAACATAATTTTACCTATACAAATATTTGAATATTACTAAATATTACTAAATGGTAAATGTACTAAATATTTGTAAAGGTAAAATTATGTTTATATTAACCACATATTTAATTGGCATTTTATTTCGCTTAACATTTGGTATTATTAAACTCTATTTTCAGTGTATGTTTAAAATGGTGTGTAATTGGAATGTATGGTTCTATCTATTCATAATCGAGAGAATTTTGTCACTAGAAATACCAAACAATTATTATTTACTGTTTTTGGATTAATATTATATTTTTGTACAAAAAAGATAGAATTTTGAATTTTTTTAAATCATTTAATAATTATATCCTTTATACTGATGAAATAAATGATTTTTTTATTCCTATACTAATTTATTTTTCGTCCTTTAATGACTAAGAAACATTGAAACTTTCTACTGTTAAATAGTTTAATACATAATCCTCAAATTAAAATTATGTTACAATCCAATTTAAATTGAATAAAGAATGACCTTCGTTCAAACTTGAGATTAATTAATTTCAATAACACAGAGGTACAGCTCGTGATATTGAATCAACATTGTCACCTTGTTTTCCATCACTGCACATATATCTCCCTAGTATTTGCGGACAGGATTCGCGGTACAATACTTTTTGGACACCGCGTGCATGCCGACGCGAATCCACCCGACGACGCGAAGCGCGATCGCGTTAGTATTCACGGTGATTTGTCGTTCGTGCGACGGATAGCGTAAACAAAGGGGAATGTCATCGCGCCGCGCGTTGACAATGACGACCATCGTCAATGGGCGTCCCGACGTTTGTACGTGATTGCAAACAACCGCCGTTGCTGGCTCCGGAGGTAAATTTGATGTCTCTCGCGTGCGTGTGCGATGTACCATCGAGCGCGCACGCGGCGCATACGGATGAGACTTCTTCCGATTAATCGCCGCCGCTTAAAGTTATTTCCCGAACATTTCCCCCTGTGTATCTTAAGTGTATATAATTGACAGACAGATTATTAGGCGAATATTCGAAATGTGCTAATAAAATCAGTTACAAAATTAAATCAAAGAAGAATTAATAAGAGTGGACGACAATGTGCAGTCATACTGTATAAAGTAATAAATTAATAAGTAAAAATAAATTACTAATAAATTAGATTACAATTTATTTTAACAGCAAAATATTTACCTCAATTATAAACTGATAGTAAACGTAATTATAATTTTAATTACGATTTCTGAGAGCTAAAGATTTACGACGTTATTTGTGTAAACGTCGCATCTAAGAGAAATCATGAGAGAGTCGAATTAGTGTAAGATCTGTTTCATTAATATAATATAATATAATATAATTAATATAATATAATAAAGACTCATCAAACCAGACAGCGCGCGAATATATTTTTGGAATGTTCTGATTTAAATGCTAAAATATCTGCACCAACTAACGTCATATCTATTAAAATAACGGTAAAGATAAAAATAAGTTCAATCATTGATCCTTCAAGGTTCAAATAGTCCAAGCAAGTTCGAAGCAGCCCTTTTCTTTGGTTATTTCAACAAGGCGAGGTCACCACGTGTCATTGTACCCGGCTGAAAAAGAGGGTTGAAATTCGCTCTCCCTGTTACTCTCTAGACAAATCCCGCCCTTACGGGGTTGTAATTGAAACAGCACGTGTCTCTCGCGACATGCGGTGAACTAATGGCGACATCGTGAGCTATCAAGGGCGAAGGAGGCAAAGGGGAAAGGGAGGAAAAACTGGAGCTCTCTCGTGGTTGCACGTTTCTGTTGCGCCCTTTTCTGCGGGTCGAGTCGATAATAATGACTGCTCATTTTTAAACTAAATTCTCTCCCTCGAATAGAGTAAAACGCTATTTATAAGAAAGTACTTGAAGAGACAATTTGTACATTGATTACTTATATTTGAAGAGGATCCCTGTTAGCCCTGTTGCGTAAAAAATTAAATTATTAACAAAATCAAGAAAAGTTGAAATAGAAGCAAACTGGCTAAAATAGTTAGGAAAACAAAAAAAAACTATGCTAGGAGTTGTTTATAGGTCTATCTTAATTTCGAAAAGTCTCATATCATGCGAAAAATTTACATATTAAAAAACTAAAAAAATTAATGATATTATCAAGAGAGCGATAATTATTTGATACAAACAGAATTTAAAAAATAGGTAAATTAAACTTCAAAAGAGCAGAAAGTTAACAGAGAAACTTCAACCAAAACATTTAATAATATATTGTGGAGATTTGTGTATTCGTTATATTATAATATATTTCTAGTTAATTTTATTGTAAGATTTATACTCTAAAAGGCTAATGTAAATGGAGTTAACAGATTAATTTCAGTTATACACACAGTGCCATTATAAGAGGTTAGTAGGGTATGGGCCCCTTTTTCTCATATATATTCCAATCTAACTAGTTTTTTTCATATTCTTGTAAGATCATCGCACAGTACTTGCATCGTGTCAACAAGCTGATGGTAAAGTTGTACGTATATCGCATCCCTGCTCTCTCGTTTTTAACCCAACATAAATAAATTATTAAAATATGTACGTAGTTCTTTCAACATAAAAATAAAAATCAAAAGAAATAGGACATCTACACTTTATGCAAAAATTACTTCTTACAGTACATAATGTATATGCGTACTATAAAATTAAAGCGTCAATATTAAATATTGATTTCAATATTGACTTCATCAGCTGATTCTCGACCTAGTCTCAAGATACGCAATAAACATTACCGCGGAGGCCAGTGCGTTGTTTATCGCAATATCGGTGTACGAGGTTCGCAACTGATACGGAATTCAGATCGCAGATAACGAATGTGATGTGGTCTGGCGTCGCGATTCCCATCTCTTCGTCGCAATCGCACGCGCGGATATCGCGTTACCCGAATTAAACGGCGACCGCGTACGTAGCCGGGTATGTGAACACCATCCGATTTCGACCGGCCGCGTCCGTTCATCTATCCATCAAATCCGATCATAATTACACGCGGTACAGCGATACAGTTGGGATCCGGCCGGCCAAAGCGTATCCACTGTCACGTGAGCTGTCGGCCGCGTCCCTCGCGCGCCGCTCTTGATTTACGAAATTTCGTGTACACACCATGAATTTCCAACTGGCGCGCGTACGCGTGTATCGCGCCAATCGCGTCACGCCCTCGATCAAATGAGCATAATAAAGAGATCCCGACCCGCTCTCTGTGTAATCTTCCTCCATTATTCCGAATGAAAACGTGGCGAGATGAATGGTTGCATTCAGCATAAGAACAATTTACCAGAAAAGGTTAATACCTAGTTAGAATTTCAAATAACAAAATTGTTTTTGGACGAACGCAATGGTTAAACCACATTTTTACATTTCTAGCGTGAATAATGTCAGAGTCCTACTCCACGTGTATAATAATAAGAACGACGAGAATGAATTATTAATCGAATTTTAGCCTTTTTTTATTTTTTTATTGTTTAGTAAATTTCAAAATTATATAGTTTCAACGATAACTACACAGAAAGAATGGTTTTGCTAAAATGTGTAAAAATTCGACTAGCTGCAGATCAAAAAATAAATTTTATTAGACCATTAGAATAAATATGTAGGACGCTCATAAAACTGATTGCTAGAATGTTAAAATTTTGCTCATTATGTTTAAGTGTTCTGCATAATAATTTTGATAAGCCAACAAAATTATTTCCAAATCTGTATTTGTATATCCATAGAAAACAACTGTTGAAATATCTACAAATTTAGTTAAATACGGAATATAAAAATAACTTCATTGGATTAGCAAAATAATTATGTAGAACTCTCTCAATCTGGTTGCTAGAATATAAAAATTTTTTGCAGTACTGTTCATCAGGCTTGAGCTTTTTACACAAATATTTTGACAATAAAATTATTTTTAAATCTCTCTCTCTCTCTCTCTCTCTCTCTCTCTCTCTCTCTCTCTCTCTCTCTCTGTATATTATATTTATATATAGTTAAAAAAATTATTAAATATTTCAACAAAACACACACCGTTCTTCCCGTGTAGTTAAATTTTTAAATACTCCAGCAAAATCGTTCTTTCCATGTATAATATACATTAATTACTTAAGTGGTACTTGTGTATAATTAGTGTAGCGGGATATACTTTCGAGATTGCACCGTGTGCGCTCAGGAGTGTCGGCACTCCTTCGATTGCCACGCAAGTTCTCGCGAGGATCGCGAAGAAGGGGGTCAACGCAGGCAACAGGGTGGCAAGAGGGGTTGGGTAGGACGGATTAGATACCCGGGAGAGAGGACATATGGCGGAGCTTTAATAATTGAAGCCGACACTGGCGCAGATGCGGCCACCATTCGCCGACGCTATCGCGCGTGCGACGCGCGCGACGGTCCGCCTATCAAATATTTAGAGATTATAAACTACACACGGCCGCAGGATGGGCGCACGCTGTGTGCACTGCCTGCTTTCGTCCTTTCTGCGTTTTTCTAACGCGCATATGCGCGCCGCTCCTGCATCGGAAATGCGCGCGACAATAATACCGATACGAGCGACGCGGACGATACGTTCTCGTTCCGCAGTGAAACTCGACGGGGAAGTATACTGTCGAGCTATTCGGTTTAAAATACGATAGGCTCGTTCTCGTCCAGATAAATATTAGGAAACTCTGGCAAAAAATTGATACAGAGAAATAGAAGAAAAAAAAAAAAAAAGAAGAATACACACAAGTTTGAAATAAATATTTTTCGTTTAGAATTTTAAATAAAGACAAGCCGGTTGCATAGAGACCTGCCGTTACCATTAAATTGTGGACTGTGAAACTTGTGTGTATATATCCTACAAATTAATAAACTTGTCTAAACATAAATCTGTCATTACGTATACGTGCAAGCGTGCGGTTAAAATACATAATTCTCAGCGAATTATAGAGAGAGAGAGAGAGAGAGAGAGGGACACAACACGATGTCTTCGAGAAATACGTTAGAATGTCAATGTTACAAGACCCACTAAGAGATTACGGTCGTTTCTCCGGGTCTGCGGGTAAGCGACAAAATTTATTAAGATAACGTGCGAGCAGATGAGAGCAGCGAGCAGGTGTATCTTGGCCATAGCAACCAGTTACCAGACGAATCGCGACACATTGAAGACACGAAACACGCAGTGGAATGGTATTGCGAGATCAGACGAATTCGTCGTCGCGTAATTTAGTATAGCCCGGCTAGACAAATAAGCGGAAAATATATGCAATATATGCATTTGCGTGTTTATATTATGCTATCAGATTTGCATTAGTCATCGACAATCTTCAGATATTTATCACCATATAATTTCGTTATATACATATAATATATACGTAAAAAATATACAGCGATACATAACTTAGGGCATAACAATTATGTTATCTCGATAGAATATTAGGATAATCATTTAAACAGAGACGTTTACAAGAAGACGTAATAACATATACTTTCAGATTGGAAATAATTTGCTCGAACGCGTCAGTTCACGGAAAATAATAAATCTGATTGCCGCTCGAGAGACTTCATAATGAATAGGCGTCGAAATCGTTTTCTCTCTTTGTTTATCCCGTCACGAGAAGGCAAGCGAAGGAACAGGAAAGAACGAATCCGACTGGTGCTGCTTGTCAGGTGGCGCAGGATTAGTCGAGGACCTGCCATCTGGTTACCCTCGAAATCCCGCCGGATTAGCATGCCGTATCCTTCACGTGCCATTCGCAAGAGGGTCGTCCTGACCGTCGGTCGATTGCAGGGCGACGCCAGGATCACCACGAGAATGGCGCAGAGGATGGCGGCGGACGGATGGATAATAGAATTTGAGTGCCCCAGCGGGCGGTCACTTCAGACTCAAGACGGCCACGGAATGTCAACGCGATAGAACTTATTGTGGCACTAGTATATATCTGACTGTAGTCGCCAGTGCAAAAAGGTATCGCAGACAAGAATTTTTCTATTCTTTCCTTCCCAAAATAAGTCATTCTACGATGATTTTTATGTCGCGAGAATTTCGGCTTTTTGAACATTTCTGTGCCGATGAAAATGTTTTATATAGTTATAATGACAATTTATATTATATATGCCGCACGTGCGAGATTTTGTATTTTTCGTGAAAGCTAATATGTAAATGCTTGTTCATATAAATCGAATCGATATGCATTAATATAAACATAAATAAACACAAATTATTTACAAAACTTAATATTATACACTCAATATTTTTTGTATAATTTTGTTCTCTCTCAAATTACAGACATAATTTGATTTCGCTTGTAATCAATAATTGTAGTCCTTCTATTTCTTTCATTTTGTTTAAGTTTGCTACAAGAGAGAAACAAACTTAAATATACTATTAGGGATAAGCTTTATTATCACAAAAAACCCGGATCTGCCAAAAATTTACCTAAATACAGATCTGAAAATAATTTTGTTGAATCGCCAAAATAATTATGTATAGGAAACTCAAGCACGACGAGCATTACTGCACAAAATTTTGACATTTTGGCAATCAGCTTGAGGACCTGCATTATTTTGATAGATCAGCAAAATTATTTTTAAATCTAGTTAAATTTTTAGGTAGATTAAATTCGGTAAACCGTTCTTTTGTATATAATAAAGAATTATCCTAACAGAACATTTAAATGTTTTTTTTTTTTGTTGGAAAATATATATTTTAAAAAAAGGTCTACATCTTGAGTCTTTGATTTAATTTATGTAAGCACACTCACGGAGCGTTCGAAGCTGAACAATAGAAAGAGATGGAACTTTGCGTGCTTGAGGCATGTGCAAATGGTCCACGAGGCGAGGGCGGCTTCGGGGAACCCTTGGGAATTTCCTTGGCCCTTTTAGGGGAACATCTGGCCGACACGCATCGGGCGCGCCTTGTTTCCCCGATGGTTTCGACGCACCCCTATCGATGCATATGTTTCGTAGATACCGCGCGCGATGTACCCGGTGTATAACCTACGTGTCGCGTCGCAGGGATTCCCCCGCGAGTCACAGACCGAGCCTACGCATTATTACACCAACTGTCATTTGCAATCCGCCGAGAAAAGCCAGCCGCTTCGCCTAATCGCGCCCGTGAAATCGGATCTTATTAAGCCGGCCTAATCTTTTATTGGTGGCTGACATGCAATTTCGCTGTGCTAACACGAACGTGCCTATGATTGCAGCTAGAGACTCTCGATGCTTTTCTTGTAAAACAGGATTTCACGGGATATTTTATGAACATAATATTGCCTAGAAAAATTGAAGAAACAAATCATCTTCAAAATTTGCACGATAAAAACTATCAAGGAGAGTATAAGTATTATTAAAGACTGAGGCGAATAAAGAATATTTTTTCAAAGATAATATTCTAAATTAAAATAGACATGATAAAACTAGTCTCTGCTGCAGTTTTATTTTAAATATTATACATATAAGTGAATTATATATTTTAATTTAAAATTAAATCGATGAGAAAACATAATATAGATATATAAATCAATTAAGAGGAATAATCCTATTTTCGGTCACAATCTTAGTGCTTAATAATACTAATATGCACATTTTTGCAAATATAATTGTTTAGTTTTATAAATTATGCCGCGAGAGATTTAGTTTGTCGGACTTAAAACTCAATCGTAAACTGAAAAATATACAATTAATTAATTAGATTGATCTAAAATTAGATTACTCTCATTTTATTGTCTAATAATACGATACTTTAATGATAACGCTTTATATTTTATAACAAAATATTTAGCTATATTTCGAAAGTTGCATGAACATTCATTCATAGTCGAAGATCGCAAACAGCAGCTTAGAATTCCTCCCGATAAAATTGACTTTCAATCGTTGTAAAAATCCATCAAGAAACCTCGATTTTTCCGGAAGTGGCGGGAGGACAGACTCTGCATAAATAAGCTGTATAGGGCTGTCCCAAAAGGCAGCGATGATAGCCGAGTAGGCAAATGCAGGAAGCGTGTGTCGCGCTCGCGCTACGATTACTTTCGCGGGGTGAACGCACGCACGCACGCACGCACGCACGCACGCATCGTTGCGTTACCGCCACCGTAAATATAGAACGACACCCCGCTGCGGCTGTCGACCATGCCATAAGGCACCGCGACGTGACTCTATATGGGGCCGGGCCAGGGCTGGACTTCCGCGCCACACGATGACGCGTTAACGACCCTCTGTCACACCGAGTCGATTGGTCGATTGGCTCGTAGGTAGGTCATGTACGCGATTCCCATCATCAAAAAACTGCCATGGTCAATTAGTACTGGTATCACTATTCGATTCCTAATTATATTCGAGGATGTCATCAAAGGAATAAATATTACGTAAATTACATATAGAAAAATTGTTCAAGCGTTATTTTGAAAAAAATCGTAATTGTGAACAATATATGTTGCAATATTGAATGTGCAATAAAATACTTATATTAGCGTAAAGTAATAAATTTTTTAATTTAATGAATATCTCGGAATGTAAATATGCCATGAAATTTTTGCGAGCTTATATTATGTTACAATAAAAAGATTCTATTATTTTTTTATATATTTTTGACTTTGCTATAGTTTTTTAACGGGATAATATCGAGGTATGTTCACGAAGCCGCGTGAATCAATGAACTGACGAGATAAGCGCGAATGCGTAAGAGATAACGCGTTAAATATTAGCGGATGTGTCACATGTGCTGTCTTGGTTTGTGTTAAATCAGGAAAATCGATAAACCAAGGCTTTTCATACGCGACACGCTCCAATTGTCCTGTATATTCTGTCCGAGCATTTGTCAGGGAACAATTACTGCGTATCTATATACAGGTTCTGGTTATCGTGGGTAACTTTCTCAATTAGGAAGTTCTTGCTTCTAAGTGAAAATGATCTAAAGTAGAATTTTATGCAATGTATCTCGTGATATTCAGAGATGCGTCCCTTTTAAAAGAAATGTAAATATTTATATATCTCTCAGTATTTTGCATGTATATACATATATACTATATCACATATACACAAATATTTATATATTATATACTCTCTTTCTCTATATTTCCTTTTAAATATAAAAAATATAAATAGTTAAAAAATTTCTGCAATAATCGATTATAAGTTATTAATTGTGAAATTTTAATTTTTATGCTATCTGTTGCATTAAATCTAAAAAATATATAACGACATAATGAATTTGCAAATGTTGTATAAAATTTTCTAAATAATTTATAATTTATTTCCTAAATAAAACAATTAAAGAATAAATATTATCTCCAGAGCAGCAAATTGAATTAAATAAATTTTTATGAATTAGAAATAAAATTAAAACAGAATATATAATAATAGATTCTAAATTATTGAACTAGTTTTTAAAATTCTCAAATCTTCGCTCGAGATTTTCTTAAGAAACATGTTTTAACGTGTTCGACGAGGCCTGAGAAAAAATGGGATCGAGTCAAGCCGTGAAGTATCGAGTGCATACACAGCTCTAAAAACGACACGAGCAAGCGCAACGCACTCCTTGTACGTCGGTTAAACAGTCATTTCTTTCATTTCGTCGCTCTACTCACGTCATCTGGGAATGGGAAAACCCCTTAAAACAAACCTTGTATTCTCGAAGACGAGTATTTTTTCCCTCTTATAGAAAAAGAAAAACACAACAGAGAGAAAGCGAGACAATTTTGTCCTATAATCTTCACAAACGGTTGAAATAAATAAACTAATAAATTAAGCAAAGAGAAAGAGAGAGAGAGGGACTTCAAGAAACTTGTGCAACGTTTTTTGCTCCGATACATTTTCTGTATAACTACTTAAAAGTTTTAAATAACACAAAATTCAAAGTCGAAACATATGACGCCTTTTAAACATCTTTTAGACGATTCTCACAAAAGTATCTATAAGACGTCTTATGTTCAAAGTCTGGATTTTTGTTGTCTGAATATGTTATCCATATGTTAAATTGCATTAGAATAGAAACAAAACTTATTAAAGAAATTGTACAATACTTGCAACTAGAATATTTTTTTACAATTATATAAATACCTTAAATATCTTTACAAATGTAAATATAAAACTTTACAGTATAATCAACAATTACAAATAATGTTATAATATTTTTTTTAGAATTGCTGCAATATCTTTAGTATATAACAATAAAAGAAAACAAAATTATATATTAAATAATAACCTTACATAAAATATATTGCTGTTCAGCATTTGCCGCGGAAGACCAAAACATCCTCCTCAAGCGACACGCGATGATAACGAAGCGCAAACAATCACGACGATAACATTTCCCCACAAAGATCGGACTAGTTCGTTTTCGATTTAAGGACGGATTAAATGATACTGTATAGATACATTGATGAGAAAGATCGTTATCCGGTTCGTGTGCGTGCACCCGTGCGCGAGTACGCGAGCACTCGTGCGCCGATCTGATAGGCATTCGGTTGTACGACGGTTATCGCATAATGCCTATCAAATGCATTTACGCGTCACGCGCCTCACGACGTACGCGATATAAGCTTTTATCACGCGCGCGCTCGTATAAAAAAGAAACCCGCGCGATAAGAGCGGGACCGACGTTGATTCCGCGGAATCGATCTCGCGCAATTTCGCTTTTCGCGTATCCGCGACGAGGATTCGTGTCACTCGACGCGATATTTTCAGTGCCAGCGTTCCCTCCCATCATTCGAATATTATTGATCATTAATATGGAAATGTTTTACGTGGCGAGCGTGATTTATTCTGCAAGAATAAATTCAAATCCGCTATATATAAATATTCATCCCTTCATGTCGAATATTACGTTATTTTTATTTATGTATTTTATCAAATATTTTATATATTGAAATTTTTTTTACCGATACGCGCGTGTATATTGAATAAAGTATTTGTTTATTGCAGCAAACCAAACTAACTTTCGCGTTGCGGAAAACAAGCTAGAACGCAGTATGGACTGATAAAAATATTACAGGCTCTCCCTCTCCTATGGAATACCGTATCATGTTCGACGCATCAAAAGTGACGGTATCGCGAGGAAAGATAAAGGCCACCGCGCCCGCCGCGCGTTGACTGTTAACGTAAATTACATGACACTCCCCGAGTTAGTATCGCTTGCCTTTAACATAACCATCTTCACCGTTTCTTTCTCTCCCGCCCCCGTATCCTTCCCCCGCAATCACCAGCTGTCGTCTGACTTCCGTCCCCGAGTTGAACGTTGCTATTATTACAAGGATGATCGCGGTGCCGAGATTGAGGAAGTAAAAGCTGTCATTGTTATCTTCTACAGTGGTATCCTTAAGGACGATGATTATATCACACACACCACAATCTAAATCCTCCCCTCCCCCTGATTAAAAATAGATAATTTAAAATCTTCACATATATTCAAGTCATACGCATCAATCGTCATCATTCGTCCCAGATTCAATCATAGTTGATAAGAATTATTGAAAACAAATAAAACAATTAATTAATAATACACAATTAATTAATAACTAGTAAAACGCAAAACGTCTCTTGCAATAAAATACCAGATATGTAACTTTTAATTTTAGTTTTTAATTCAACATATAAAATTTTCTTATTATAGATGATTTTTTTTGAGAGTTACAAATTCTTTTTGTTGCAAACCTATGCACTTTACGAGCGAAAGGAAATGAGAGATCGGCCGCGCTGAGGTTGCTTTTTGAATCCGATGCGAATTGAAAGGCGACCCAGTGCAGCACGGGCGTGTCTGTTTCGCGAGTTGACTCGTGTAATTGCGCGCAAAATTGCCGGCCAAAATAACAGTCATTAATGGTCTCTTTTTCTCGCGCGCGTGACCGATATTCGCCGCGATAGAACACTTTTTACAATGCGCTGTAAATACATCACGAAAGAATGAAGTCTATTTAACAAGCTCGGTTTGTTTGTTATGGAAAATATAAAATCGCGAGATTATCAGTGAACTCGTAAATACATACGGTCCGATCAGTTTGGATTAACCAATTCTCCGATAAAAAAAAAAACAATGTATCGACAAAGAAAAAATTATCTCCGTGTCCTATCATTGACGTATCTTTGTTTAAGGTATCAATTTTGTACAATAAAGTTTCATTTTTTTAAATAAATTTCGATTTTAGAATAAATATCGTGATATACATTCGACATTCAATAAAAATATAACGCTCTAAAATACATACACAAAACTATGTATAAATGTATATATGACGTTACAAAAATATTTATAAGTGTCTTTATCGTTATCACCTGTCCTTACTTTAAGATATACAATTTAATCACCGATAAATAACTTGAAAGTAAGTCAATAACGATAGAATCCCTGATAATAACTTTAACCAACAGGTGACACCGAGAATTTTATCTCGATTAACATGCTTTATTGAAAAAAATCTTCATTGAAATAATGAAATCCCGAGAATGTCGCTTACTAGGTTACGCTTCTTATAAAAGAACCGGAAAACAACAGTTTTTGTGTTGAAAATTCTCGGTGCAATTGAATCGCGAATCTCCTTTTTATATTCAGTTGATTGACTTGAAATATATTAAAACAAAAGAAAATTAAATACCGTACATCCTGTTAGAATGTAGAAGCTTTTTTACGAGATTTTTAAATGGCCAACAACCGATGAGTAGAAAGAATAATTAAAAGAAATATTTTAATAGTTAGTGTTTTCACGCCAGCGATCTCGAAATTGTTTTAGATAAATTTTCTATATTATTTAAGATAAGGAAAGATAATTATTATTTAACATAATTTAAGATAAATACTCGTAAAATATCTATAATATTATAAAATTTGTTATGTTTTTGAATGCAGAAAGAGTATAAATCATACGTTTTTTCATTTTAATAGCGGCATTTGAGGAATCAGGAATGTTTCCAAAATATTATTAAATATTATATTTAAATTCTCAAAAGTAATTTTATGATTTTTTTTACAGAAACTAAAGTTAAACAATTTTTTTAATATTGAAAAATTTGATAAATGTGACTCATTCTTTTTTCGCGTTAATCGATTGATATTTGTATTGATTTATTTTCTAGCAAAACATCATTGATTATAAAGCTGAGAATTACGTAATCAATATTATATTTTCTACACGTGTTTTAAAATGTGCATATTGGAAAATGTCTGCGTAACTTAAGATTTCAGACCAAGGCGGAGTGACAAAAGGAATGTGATGAATCATACTTATCACCAGAAGCTATCCAAGTATCGTTTTGGGAGTGCAGGTGCATTCCTCTTGATTTCTTTGCCGACAAAATATCGTCAGTATGTTATTACTCAGAAGAAAACAAGTCTAGAAGCCTCTCCGATTCCGCAAAGTGCGATATTTGAACCACCAAAAATATTCTGTAGTGCGAAGGAAAAACGATACCATAAAGCCGAGCAGATCGTTTCGCAAGAAAATACGTCACACGCTTAAGAAAGAATGTTTGTCAATGATTATGTCTATAAATTCTAAATTAAAGATGATATGATCGTATTTTTTTCATATATATATATATATCTTTCAGATTCTTCTATTATAACTGTTGTAACTAATTTTATTCTTTCAGATTTTCCGCTAATTTTGAGCATTGCAATACTCAGGATAACAAAGAAATATAAATAAATAAGGTAACAGTGTGTTTCTCCTCAATCATTTCTATATACAAACATAAATTTAATTTAAAAAATAACTGTATTTGTTCTATTCTATTCTCTATATATCGAGCCCTTTTCAAGAGAAAACACGTCAAGAATGTTGAAGCATGTCAAGGTAAAGACCACTGATAAATGATAAATGATTATATAAAAATGATTAAAATGTCAACATATTATAAAATCTTAGAAATTCTTTTTTCTTTTATAAATTGTAATTGATATAATTTACAGGTATAACACATTCATACTTATATTTTTTATTTTATGTATCTAAACAATTGTCTCGTATACATATACATATACATATGTATTATTGAGTCATTATATTTAATCAATGAGAGAAAAATAACGAAACACCGATTTACTTCGTTTTAATTGTACATTTAATCAGAGAAGAACTCGCAGCTGTCAATTAAGTGTATTATGACTATTCGAATAAAAAGTCAATTACAAGCGCCGTGGGAAAATAATCATGCGATTAAATAAAAGTCCCGAATGGCCTTGATTGGTTACGCTTATTAATACGCGGCCAATTTCTGGTTTGACAAGTCTGACTTCTATCGAGACGAAACGCAACCACGAAAATGCGGTCCACAAAATGCAAACACGCGTTTAAATTTGTGTGACAGACTCGTTAAAAAAATGAAATTAAAAGATCATGAATGACTTCTTTTGACGCAATAAAAGTTATAAAAATTGCAAATTAAATGGGCTAAAGAAAAATGGAAGCTTAATAATTTTGAGTTAATTACATTTATATATCTTTTTTAAAAAATTATTGGCTCTTTTCTCTTATTTTTAATTAATTTTTTTTATACTTGTTGAGCCTTTTATTAATTTATTTTATCTTAATAATTTTGTTTTGTGCACAAATTAAATAAAACTGATTGACAGTGTAATATCATTCTTTACAGGGCAAAGCGGACTAATCCTAGCGAATTGGCCATATGGATTTGTGAAGTCTCGAATGGAGAACATACAGTCTGCAAATGGTGACCACACCACGTGGTGACGCGCGTATCAAATAGACATACCAAAATATTTTCAGACTCGTAAAATCGGCCAAATAATGGAAAGACTGCATGACTATTGTCTCAGATCGCTGTTTGACCCATAGAATCCTGAATAGGCGTGGAAATTAATTGCATATGTTGTGCAAAATGGTTCCACGTATCGAAAAGATGAAAAGAAATGTATACATATGTTGGCAGTATGCAATTCGGCTGAATGTGAAAAAAAATAGATATCTATAACGCTCACATGAACGACAATAATTATTTTAATTTGTAAACATTTAACAATTAAAAGAAATACTGGAAAATATAATATATGTACAGAAATTGTTTGTATTCTTTTGATAAGACATACATTAAAAGATACAATCACAATTTGTCTTCATATCACATTATGTTTTTATATTGTATCTTTTTATTGTGATTTTTTTCTCTTTTTATTTAATGTTTTTTTCTACTTCTTGTTACGGTCTTTACTATTTATCATATCGATAAGTTTTACATAAAATTTAAAATATCTTACGTATACATTATAAACTACAAAAATATTGGCTAACTGCATTTCTAAATAAATAAATTCGTTCACCGATAACTATTTATTTATTAGTATATGCATAGTCTATTTTTACGACTCGATTTTACCGCAATTACTTTATCATGATAAAAATGATCATTGCGTTTGCACGGAATGGGTAAGTGTTTACGGTTTGGCGGAACGGTGATGAGCTCGGTGAACATTATAGCGGGCATGGTTGCTTCGCCACCGCCCCCGAGGAGAAATACCCCTAATATCCGCCCGTGCGCAAGACGCCCGCGGGTGTTTCCCATGGTTTTGGCGAAAGCACTCTTTCGAGAGGACAGGAACCAAAAGTTGCGCCAAGTCTGCTCGTGCCCGGCAAACAGGACAGGAGAGTCGCCATGATTAGCGGACGACACGAGGAAAAAAAGCGCAAAGGGCAAGGATGGTCGAAAGCGAGGGGGCGGTAAAAGAAACAAAAATTCGGAGGTCGAATCTCCCGGAGATCAACGCTGGTATAAACGGCCTCCGCCACGAAACCTGGGGAAAGACTCCTGCGGTGGTCAGGGAGTCCCATAGACTCGCGCGATTCTTGGCCGCCTGCGGCATCTCCGCACGCATACGTGTAAACGTACACTCGCACGTTTGAGAGCGCTACCACTGGTGGGTGGGCGCAGAGCGGCTATAAGGCACGACGAAAGAGAGACGAATGTAGAGAGGAGAGAACCATAGGGTCAGCGGAGAACAAGCGAGGGGACAGGCGCAAGGAGAAAGAGAAAGAACAAGCGAGTGGTACAGAGAAACGGAGAGCTAAACTCTCTCAGCCTGCTGGCGCCGCTCTGTCGGCCCCCGCTGTTTCCCGCCGCCAACAATGCGTGCACTTCTCTTCCTCCTCCTCCTCCTCTTCCCTGTAGCCATCGCCACCACCGACGCCAACGCGCTGCGTCGTCTAACATCTCTCGGTGGTTACCAATACTATAGTGGACGGCGAGACATCACCATGCCATCAGCGCGGCGCCAATATTAGACACCAACGTCGCATTGAGAATCAATGAGTGATCAAGAATCAATAGGAGTCATTTAGAATCGTTAAAACCATTACGTCTTAACATCGTTAGGAATCAAGCATAACGTATATCGTATTATCAGCCATTCACAAGCCATCAAGTAAACTACTAGGCACACAGTCCAATACTCTTACTGTTATTGTCATAAACCGCAACGCGCCCAGCGTCAAAGTGGAGTAACACATACTACACTACTGTTACTATCACTGACGCCAACGCCAAACGCCAACGCCGTACCGTTCTCTGTCACGAGATCTTTTCCGGCGTCTCCCACCATTGCAATATTCTCGTATACCACGTTTCGAGTCGACAAAGCTTTACGGGTGAGAGGAAGACTGTATTCGCGGCGACGTCAGTCGTTGCTGATAGTGGTGGTAATACAGGCGGTAGTAGTTCAGTAGTACTACTAGTATTGCTGCTGCTGATAGCGATTGTGTAGTGGTGGTGGTAATTTGCCGGAGTGGTGGTGGTAGCGCGACGACGTTACTAGTGGCGGCGATGGTGGTGGTGGTGGTGATGGTGGTGGTGGTAGAATGAAGCACGGACCAGTCGAGCCTCCCTCGCACACGTAAGAGCATGAAACAGAGTCGAGAGTACACGAGGCGAACCAGTTCGCTGTCGACTGCGTTCGGTACAGGACGTGTGTCAACTCATATTGAGTTCATTGCTTAAACATAGACTCGTGAAAAACTTCCTTAAACACCGTATTCGTTGGAACGAAATTTTGTGGGATTACCAGGATCCAACCAGCCTTTGTTTTGTACGTGTCGAGATTTGTGGATCTGTACTACGAAGGGAAGAAAAGGAAAAAGTGTATTTGTGCGTGAGGGTGCGTGAATCGAGGAAGGAACCGGCGAAGTGCCGGTGGTCTATAAGAAGAAAATGACCGATCACGTGGTGGAAAGTACGTTCGAGCTTTCAGCTTTCATGAAAGGTGAATTTAGTTTGTAGCGCGCGTTCACAGACTTAAATTGAGGGATGACACGAAAGGGATGATTGAAGCGAATGTGATCACTCTATGATTGCTCTGAGTTATTTCAACTTCAGTTTAATCTAACTTTCCTATATCTTTAACATACTCAAGTTTAATATACCTAGACATAGTTGATGTAACTGTTAAGCCGTAAAGAGTGGCAAATTTAATAACTCGAATAAATAATTTGCATTAATAATCATTATTTATCTATGCACAGCGGTTTAAAATAAAGCATTATTCTACATTTTAAATACATTAACCTACTTCAGTCTGAAACAATTATAATTTTCTCATTAATATAATTGTCCTAGATTTCATACTTTAAAAGCCTTCGCTTTCATATATATATTCTCGTGTCATCGCTCGAAATACTTTAAGCGCTTCCAATTAGAAAATAAGGCTCCAAATTATGAGAAGATCATAATCCCCGTACAATATTCAAGTCCATTTATATTTCTAACCGGCGTGCTCCAAATTGGTTTCGTCGATCGACGATGTGCCTTAAATCGGCACATGCTTTGACATTTTAATACGCGGTCAGATCTACTAAAGCGGTATTCTGCCGAAAGTAACATCAAAGATAACCTCTCAAATGCATCTTAAATCATTGTGTCGATTGTCTAAATGCGTGCCGATCGATATACTTCCTTTGAACCGATAATCGTTATGAATTATCGTTATGAGTGGCACCAACAACGTGGAATGGAGAGGTCGTGATTGGTCGATCAGGACGAAAAGGGAATTGCTCTACAAGCGATGATCATAATGGATTTTTATATAGGTATAAAGATTAGGCCAGCAGATATTCGCGCCGTAAATGAACAGATACATGAAATGGAATGGAAGTACACAAACGCGGGAAAATTGCTCTTATTAGCTACGCTCGTTGCACTCTCACGTTTGCATCCTATTTCTCTAGAAGCGAGGCAGAACAAATGCGACACTTGAATACTAAATACCTTTGATATTCATTCATTAGAGACATCCTCAACATTCTGGCTCGGTTCGAATTAAAACAGATCTAATATACATGTAGTTTAATGACGATTCTAACGTAACGTTATACGAATTGGATCGAAATCGCATTTATATAGCACACGCTTTCACGGTACGATTGTCATCAAACAGCTTACGTCAGACGATGAAGTCTTCGATTATGATATAGAAGTGTTCACTCTTTTTTTTTTGTTATCAAAAATGTGTGTCGACTGGAAGTTCATTCTGGAGATGTGCACTTTCTCACAACTAGGACTAAACTATTTCCGTGTAGATGCTATGGTGATATCAAGATGCTGAGTGATAGTCTGGGCATTTTTACTATATAGGCTACGCGCGCCGAAGGTATAGCGATCTCGATCGAGAGAGAGAGAGAATAGAAACGCGAGAGTGCGAGGCAGAAGGCTGCGGCGGCGGCGACGGCGACTGTGGCTGCGACGGCGCCAGCGTGGGTCGCCACATATACGCACTGCCACAGAGATACGATCCCGGGTAACAGACGACCCCCTTTGACCGAGCTTGAAATCGGTGCTGAGCATCTACGCGTAAACAACGCGATGCTCGAAACAGCGAAATCAGCGCAACGTACTGGATTCAACTTAACGTCGGCGGAAGACCGATACCTGATGATTTGACAAACGACATGAAACGTCACCGTAAAAACGAAATTCAGGAATTTATTAATGTAACGTTAGAAAGAAAATTATATTGTTACGCCATCAAGGTCCATAGTTGAGAGATGTTTATCTTCTATGACGTTTGATATCATACGTCATTATTTAGATGACTCGGAAACGATAAGAAATATGAAATCGGAGAAACACTAAACCTTCGGGTGATAACAGTTCGAAGTAAAAACAGAATCCTATCTATATAACCATGAAAAGTAGTTATATCTCTTTAATTAAATACCAGAGCGATAATTCGTTTAACAGTTTTTATACAATACCTCCTACTTGACGGATTTATTTCACCGTAGAATTTCATTCTCTAATTCTTTTAATTTGTTAATATTGTTATAAAAAATTATTATATCGAGCTTATGTTACTGAAATCTTCATATGATAGAAAATATGTTATTTATTATTCTTGCGCAACATAATATAATAAAAATTACTAACAACATCATTCGGATTTTAGGAGGTTAAAAGCACGATAAAGAATTAGTATTGTTTCGTGTATTGTTTTTTGTTTTGCTATTTATCGGACGGATTTCTGATAGAAGAAAGAATGTTCGATCATGTCCTACTTTCCACTTTCCTGAAGTCGAAAAAAACGTATCGAAAAATCGTGCCGATAAACTGTTATACTGTTGATCGATGCAATTAATCGCACATATGTTAATGTCAATGCTCGCCGCTTAATCATGACGCACTCGAATTCAATATTCATCAACAGTGTTAAATACATCAGTCGCGATAATGTCACGCTTGCGTTTCGTGGGCAGTTATATGGGTCGTAAAAAAATATAAACGAAAGACTACATTGCGCGCGTGCCGGTCAATGTTTTCTCGCGCAAATCTATACCCTTGTTAACATCATCAACGAGATGTAAAGTTAATTGAAATAACTGAAGTGCTGTTAGCATAATATCGCGATATTATTCAATGATAAAATCAGTAGTCAGCATTTTCCAATAATTTCACTACACCTGAATGGTTAATACAATAATTACAATAAGTGGTCGCGGTACAAATGATAAATATATGTCGAGACATTTGCGAAATAAATAAATACATCTATATTTAAACATTCCGGACGACATTTTATTATTTCGTTTAATTTATTCATATTTTATTTACTTGAATTTCATTCATTATTTCGTGCTTTGTTAATTCATATCATTTTATATTAATCTCTCATTTCCGCGATCCTTTAATAATAATTATCAAAAATTTACTATGTAAATAGGAATGGCTTATACTGATTGAAACATTACTGATCATTTACAACCAACGTTTATTACAGATACAGTAGCTCCGTAAACACCATATTTATTGATCTCCGAGTAATCATCAATCTTATCGTCGAGAAGTATCACGGCTTCATTCCGCTATCATAATCGGCCGACACGAAAGCGTGCAGAAAATGACCGTTTTAATTAGATCGTGGCTACCCTTCCCGCGATAACTATAATCGAGATAGTACCTATCGCCTGTTGCTACTTAAGTTCCTACGCGCTCATTTACATATCTCATCTCCTTTCTCGGTCGACTACTTTTACTCTCAAACCTGCCACCGCACCGGCAGCGAGTGTCTGCGTTGCGCCTGATTTCGACTGCAGCGAGCCGCAACGAAGAAATGACTTCTGCAAGTTTCACGGGGTCAAGAGACAGCGGAGAGAGAGAGAGAGAGAGAGAGAGAGAGAGAGAGAGTGTGTGTGTGTGTGTGTGTGTGCACGTTTCATCGTTCATTTATCACTGCATGCATATTAAATTGTTACGCGCGGATGCGCGCACTTTTATACGCTTCATTCGGATTTTCGCGATGTCATTTCGACAGGTTTGTCTTTCACGTGATAGTCAAGAATGACTTTGCCCGAAAATAGATATGGTTATGCATTAATAGATGAAACACAGGAAATTACTAGTGCTATCACACGCATGTATAATTAAAAGGTCGACACCTCAGGTAAACGGCATGGAAATTTCAGCAATACAGGATGCTCGCGAGACACTCGGCATTTCACTTTTAGATACCTGGAAAGTTTCGATGCGATCTTTTCTCTCGACGTGAAAAATTTGATTAGACGTTGTGTCTTATTCGCCGATTCTTAATTCCGCAGATGTTTCAATGGCTAACGACAAGAGGCTGAAAAAAAATTCTATTAAAAGTAAACACGCCGTACTAATATTTTCACAGTTAAATAGCATTGTGTCTACAGATTGGTCAACACCGTTTCGACACTCTGTAGACGCTTCGGGCGACGGCACAATACTCAATACAAATTTCGCTTGGGGTTTATTGCGCCGGCTTTGACCTCGCCTCGAGAGTGTAATCGATACCCTATTGAGTCCCGTCACAAATACAAAGGATGTCACGACGCGAAGGAACTCCTCCCTGCCATCGCCACCCACTTATGCATTACGATCCTGCACCTGCTACCTGCTACTTCCGATAGTATTAACTTCGATAATGGCCATTCTCCACGAAAAAAAGGAAAAGTTTTTTTTAACCTTTGTCCTTTTAGGAAAACAAGATAAAGAGCCCTCGTTTTCCGTACAAATTTATATAACGTGCATTATTATATACGTGTATTAATTATAAAAACCCCAAAATATCGATCTTTTAAGAAAAATTCAACTTAAAAATGTTAAAAAAAGATTAGAAATTATTTTCCGAGAAATTTGTCTTAAAAATATGACGTAAATACGCATAATAATTTCGAAATCACCCAACGTATACACATATAATCGATGATGTACGATGAGGGTGCACGCGACAGCGAGCCACTTGTTCTCGATTGTCGAGAGTACGGTTGACGTGATTAAAATAAGCGGTCCTCAGATATGGCGGTCTGCGCTAGAAATAATCGTTAACGGGAATTCCTCACTGCAGATAAAAAAAATAACACGATATGTCAAGGGAGATGCTGTAATCAGTGTAATCAAAAGAATAATCGATTTTGAAGTATTTTCGCGTTTAGAGTTTATACGAATCGTCATACATTGATATATGAAACTTACGTAATATCGTGCCACGTGTATACATCCGTCAGTATATTATAATTCGTGAATTTTATGTTGATTTAAGCGCACATGAATAAATACGAGCAATTCGTGCGGTTCGCGACACGTGGGCCGTTTACACGTGTTTATTACGGAGATTGATATGCGCCGTACATATGTAAAGCGAGAAAGACAAACATTCAATAGTTAAATTCACACACACACATATTAAAATCTTATACTTTCCAAAAATGTCGAAAATAAATGTATTTTAACGACGCATAACAGATTAAAAGAAAATAATAACGGTGGTTTTAAGACGACATATAATTTTGAGTTTGGAAATCCAGTTAATTAAATTTAAAAAAAAATTGTTGTTTTTTGTGAGAGTTAAACATTAATTTTTCCAATACTTTTAACAAAGTAAAAAAAACGAGTCTTCATAAATATAAATAAGTTGTAAGGTTTTTATTTAATTTTAATTTATGTATGTGTATATATACACTGGTGGCGTCGAGTGGCTCACCGCTCTGTGCGATTGACTCGCGATTTGTAGACCCGAGTTCAATCCCACGTGCGCCCAAACGCGATGATTTTTCGCGTTTAATGAGCCAAAAAATGGCTCCACCTGGTGATCAAAAGATCTATGATCATCAGCGCCGTTCGGATTCGGCGTTAAAAACTGTAGGTCCTATACATCAGTAGTATATCAGTAGATATTTGTCTCTAATATCTAACTGAGGTAGGATTCTGTGGACTAATCACCCACAAATCAGAAAAACTATCTGATTCGAGAAACGAATATAGGCCTCGGACAAAAGAGGTCTATAGACGTCCTATGCTCCACATAAGGAGATAAAAGGTGTCGTTAATATATACACTAGTATATCTAAATTATTTTAACGTGATATTTAATATTAAAAATTAGAAAACTGTTTATTAAGAAAATATAAATTACAAGTAATTTTAACTTCCATTTAATTTAAAAATATCATTAATCAGAAAATACGTATTTCAAAGATAATTTATAACTCGTAGTGAATAAGAGATTGAGTATGAATGTAAATCAATAAATATTTACTACAAATCAGGGTTATGATAAGCAAAACTATTTTTAAATGTCGTATGAAACACGTAAGACCAACACAGAATGACATCAGAAAAACTCTTATTTAGATAGGATAACTTAAAAGAATCAGTTAAACGATTTGTTGAAATTCATTCCTGTCTTCTCTATTAAAATATTATTTTCCCTTCTTTTTTAGAATTCTAATAATCTTAATAATAAATAAAATAATAATCTTTTATATTGCGCTATATAATATCTCTGTTATCGTGAATTTCTATCAAAATTATTAACAATCAAAATTCGAGCGTGCTCGAAAACATGATACTACCGGAGGTTCTCGATATCGGTGCTGCGAGTTAAGCATGCTAGCAAAGGTCAAGGCATAAGGTCAATGAGAGAGAAAGAGAGAGAATTCTCGTATCACATGTCTCCGATCGATATCTTCATTTGATATTATTAGCGTTCGTGCATTTTCTTCTCTAATGTTTCTGATGGCTAACGAGACATTTACATGATCAATCTTTCATGTGAAAAGGGAAACAAAATGTAGCAGCAAATACGTATGAAAATATTGAGTAAAAATATTACTATGAGAACAAAATTATAAGGGTAGAACCAGAAGCTATTTTGTCCATTTTTCACGATATTGTTTGTTTCTGCGTATAATGAACATTTAAAGATCATACTTGTGCTCTCAAAAAGCAGTCATGATTGGTAAGGTAGTTATAAGCACATTATTGACGTTATTATAAAAAGATATCATTTGTTGTCGTAAATTTTATTGTATATTACTTTAAGGTTGAAAATGATGGGAATAACCCCGCACAATTCTATTTATAAATTAAACATTTGTATTTGAATTGAAAATAGTTATATGAATTGGACGAATTAAAAAAGATTTAACTTTTGTAACATAATTTGTAAATAAATTACAAATTATCTATTTTATACTTTTTTTTATGAAATGGAAAAACTGAAACACAGAATTTACTAAACGAATAAAACGCGAATTCTGTTTCTATTCTTCTCCATAATTACACTATTTTTAATTATCGCTTCGAGCAAACGAGCTATCGGAATAAATTTTTTTTTTTTTTTAAAAAAAGAAGAAACGAAAGGAAATAGAAAGCACGAATAGAAAAACAATCTTAGATCACGTTGGTGGAAAATAAATTACACATTCAGTATATGCCGACATTGTGTTTACGTGAAGTCGCCCAATGTCAATCGACTAGACTGCGATACAGAACGAGAAAGGTTATATGACTGCGCAATATGAAGAAGCGGAAAAGACGAAGAAGTAGAAACAGAACGAGTGGAACACGATTGTTCTCGCGATCGGACCGGTCGGTCGCTCAAATGACCAGCCCGCTATATCGAGTCACGCTCGCTCTCACGACCATCTGGTTAGCGCCATTGCCTCCTCTCTCTCTCTCTCTCTTTCTCTCTTCTAGGCAATCTCCTCCAATTCTTTTCCACAAGATGATACCGAGTTCATCCGCATCGGGCTTTCTCTTATCATTCACGAGAGAACACTCGGATATCGTGAGAGACAAGAATAATTTCACGAGTTAGATCGTTTAACGGTGAATGATTTGAATATAAATACTATACGGGCAGAAGTTTACCGGTCGAAATTTTTCTACTTTACATAACAAAACAACAGTTCCGCTATTATATCGAATAATTGATGAACGGTCGCGAAGGTCGGACGAAAAACGCGAACGCGGCGACAATTTCGCTGCGGCAGGCGAAATTCCGTCTCTCATGGACATTTCGAGGATCGAAATCGCGAAAGTATTGATGCCGTCTCATTATCCAGGATTGATCCAGTATACGACAAACGGACGGGTCGAACGATTTATATTTATGTCGAACGAAGAAACTGGCGCGGGCTGGTAAACCCTCGTCGCGGAGGCAAGCCGCGTGTTCTCGCGCGCGCGACGGCCGTATATTGGCGCAGCGCGATAAATGCCCCGCGAGGAGAGATCGGGACAGGAAACGGCGCATCCACACGGCGGCGTCGCGTCGGCGAGATTTATTTTTTTTTTTTTTCCCCCCCCCCCCTCTGCCCCCCTTTCCTTCTCTCTTCCACGCGCTCTCTGGCTTGCCGCTCGCTTCGCGGAAAGCCTCCGGCGGAAATGCGACGCGCCGCCACACGAGAGTGGAATATAATAGCGCAAGAGCGAGAGATCTCCCGCCGTTGCGTATAGTCTTTACGCACGTTTGATATTACCGAAATCTGTTCGTATCTCGCGCTTAGTAATTAACAAATTACCACGATTGGGCAAATTTTAAAAAGGCCACATCGATAAATCGATATTTCGATTTCATGTCAAATTGTCTTATTTGAAAAGAAACATGTTTCAAGAAAATAAAGAAATCTTTGATTACAATCACCAGTGTTCCATTTTAAGCAGAAAACCGCAACTAAAACAAAAATAGAGGAACGAGTTTAGAACAGTGACTGAAAAAAAATATGAAACATCGTTGACGTTTTGACGTCAGTAATTTGATATTTTTTTTAATTAAGCAAAAATACTCTCTCTGACAAGAGATTTTGTTACAACTAATTGATTTGGCGTCGCGCACTGGGTTTATCGATACGTACACTTTAATTTTTTTCCCTCTAAAAGATGCAGTACAAGTAAATCTTATTCTAATAAACTAAAGGATAATTATTTCGCTTTCTCGTTAATACATTACGGTATGAATTATTCTCCGTTTCATTCGCATAAAATGCAATAAATGTAAACATTAATAACGAATTTGACTCATATATATCCCCGCGTATTTACTTCTTATCGATATCTCGTTAAATTATTCACATTAATAATTCAAGTCTCTACAGTTATATCCTTTACAGCCGGTTGCGTTCGCTCTCTCTCTCTGACGCCGGTTATTTTCGCAAGCGCGACGAATAGCGTGGTGGAGCAAAAGGCTCGTCGGCGTGCCGCCCCTCGCCCAACAAGAAGAAACAGAGGAGAATAATCAGACGCTTAATTCGGTCGGCGCGCACACTTTCGCGCCTACGCTCAACACGCCGCGGTCTTAAATCAACGGAGCCTGCGGCTCCGTCGCATAATTCTCCCAATAACGCCCGGCGAAGGTGACGCGCGGTAAAAACGCGCCCACGAGCGGCGACTGCGAAACGCGTCGCGACACGCGTTCAGAAAACGGTAATCGCTAACGGAGACCGCTCGTTAGGCAATCGTTAAGTATCGCGATATCGAAAGTCATTAGGCACGATCTAAGTCATCGCGTTCGGCGATCGTACGGTCTCTCGTATATTACGTTGCCATTACACGCCGCGGTAACAGGTGATTATTAGCGGCCCACGGCGTCGCGCTCTCGGCGCCGGATGCAATCGGCCGTCAATCGGCGTCGTGTAATTACGCGGACTAGTCGACACCGGCGCTTTATAATTCCGCAAAAGGCGGCCGGCGCTGACAGACAGCCGTCCGCGGTATATACAGCAATGACGGAAACTGCACTCAGCGAATGATCTACGATCGAGAGCAACCTTATTTCCCTTATATAGCTCGGCTCGTTTCATTCCGCGCTTATCGATGAAAAAGAAGCGGTGTCTCAATTTGACTTCGGTATCTTGAGACGCATTCCTTTTTTTTTTCTTTTTTTTTTTTTTTCGAGATACGCTTTAATGATTATTACTCATGAATTATTACTACATCTTTTATGTATGTAACGAATATCTTGCATTCCTTATTTCTTCATTCTTTCGATTAAATCGATATTTGCACGGATAGAACATATAGTTTTGCTGAAGTATCTAGACATAGATCTGAAAATATAATACCGTTATGAATCATCGAAGTAATTACGTGGGACGCAATAAAAATATAACACTTAAGTTGGTTATTAGAATGTCAAAACTTTTCGCAGCATCGCTCATCATGCTTAAGACTCTTACCTAATTAATTTGATAGTCCAATAAACTTATTTCCAATAACTACAGCTAAATGTTAAAATATACTCAGCTAAATTATTTCCGTAAAATCTTCAAGATTGAGAAAAACATCGCGAATTTAATTTTTCTTTACATTATACTTCACGACGAAGACGAAGACGAACTGAGAGTATCGACAATAATATTATCGCTCTCAGTGGTATTTATGAAATGCGCAGAGCCAATTTTAGAGGCGTCATTTATCCTGCACGCATCTGCTCTTTTTCCCTGTTTTCATCGAACCTCTCGTAATCCAGGTCACAGATCACGCTCGAATCGCTTATCAAATTCTTTAATTCTTCTTGCACATTATGTTTTATTACGCAAAAGAAGAAGCGTATCGCTTCCTAAATAACACACCTATCACTTAAATTATTTTATTACCGACAATTTGAAAAGTCGTCGCGTGGATGATTTCGGCCACGTGCACGAGAACCGTCTCTGCGTACTTTATATTTAGCTACTCCAGTTCTATACAAAGCTCTCGAAAGCAGTTGGAAGTTTTCCGACATGTTCCACGTGTTCTCGCCTTCGTCGTCTCTTCAATCTTCCACGTGGGAAGCCCACCCTTAATACCGCCATCCTCCAATCAAAAGGAAAAAAAGCTGTACTTTCTGTTTCCTTTTTCTTTTTATGAATGAAGCGGAAGGTATCGGATGCGTATATTTTTATTTGATTTGTTGGAGATTTCCAAAACAATATCCTACAGACTTTTTAAATCATTGAATTTATCAAATTAGTACAGTAATTAACAAATGAAAAAGTTTCTGAAAATATATTAATAATTATTTCAATGGAATTCGTATTATAAGTATCGTACGTCCCTCCCGTAATTTTAATAAATAATAATATATCTTGGATTTATTAATCTTTCAAAACACTCGAGATCCATTTTATTTTCGAACCTCCATGAAAAAGCTATCCGCGTAGAATGGTTGAAGAATCATTCGAATTTCGCCGCGGGACCAAGGCAATGACACGATTGCACGTAACAATGATTTTGATATGCAAACACAACTGTGCAGCAGACGCAACATCAAATAAAAGGAATTTTTCCACGAAGGATGTTTCTACGAAGCGTCACGTGGAAGATGCGCACCCGGCGCAACGGAAGACCCCGGCGGAAGGTCGGCGTTACAAGCCGTTATGCTCTCTGGCGCGAGAGTTTGCACAGATGTGCTCGGCGTGTTTGAACAAATGCGAACGAGACGGCGGCAGAGGTACACACGTCTCGAGACATTCGCGAGTCTGTCGCAGAATGGCACGAGCACGACTCTCCCAAGTACGCGTACGTGTAGAAGTAATCGCAGGCAGATACTTCATCGTCTTCCGGCGCGGCGCGGCGCGGCGGTTCTCAGCGGGACATCGTCATTCAATTAGCCGTCTAGAAATTGCAGATTGATCCTTTCTAGGTCAAAATTGCTCCACGTGGCTTAATCGCGATCCGAGTCCTAATTTCGTACCTTACAAGAAAAAGAAAAAAAAAACCGGCACGTGTCCTCCTTCATTCATGTGTTCGTTCAGTCGTTTCATTCAGTCGTAACTTCAAACTCCCGGGGTCTTTGAAAAGTGGGTATTCATAGTCCGTTCTTATTTTAAGACCGTCTTAAGTGATATCTTAAAATGGCAATCTCTCTTGGTTTACGACATCTTAAAATTGTGCTTAAGACGGTCTTAAATTTAAGATCCGGCTACGAATACCGGGCTCTTTTTGGAAAATTTCAAGAAAAGATACATCTTGTTTAAGACGACAGGCACCAGTGGTACGCGACCTCCTTCATCAATTTCATTTCTTTCGTCCGGCCGATATTTATGATTCGACCGATGATCGAGCATGTGTCTCGGTCGGCGCCTGCTGATGACCCCGAATGACCCAAACTCTTCCCGGCACGTCGCGATAATTTCCTTTCCACGCGCTCGCGACCTTTCGTTTTTACGCGTGCGATAAGATTACGAGGCGATGAAACCTTTTCTGTATAGAAGTGCGTAAATTTCGCAGGTCATCGTTATTTCAATTGATATCGATTCTACGCAATATCTCTCGTCTTCGAAAATATTTACCATTTTCGTTTCATCCATATTGTGTTCAAAGTAACTATAAACAATAACTATAAAAAAAACTGGCCATAAATTAGAAAAACCGATAGTTGGCCAATATCGAAAATGCATTGAGGATATCGTTGCATCGATAATAAGCGAGCTCAAGTAAACATTATACGAGAAAAAGACTTCTCCGTTCGTTAAACAATAATAACGATCGTCGCCAATAGCGGTGGCAGATGGCCACTATCGAGAATATGGTCTTGTTATCGGTTCGATAACGCTTCTAAACTAACACGCGACGAGCAGAGACGACGCCAGGTGGCCAATAATATTATCTCGCTTGCATAAACAGTTTCACCCCACTTGTTCGGACTCTTTCCTATTATGCGATTCGCCCTCTTTTTGATTCAATTTGTTTGGTGACGAAAAGAGAAGCGGCGAGAGAAAGATGTTTCGGCAAGCGGAGAATTTCGTTCCAATTAATCTAACTTTAACCCTTAATTTTGCCGTTAGTCGCGTTTGAGACGAGACGGCAGACAGGAAATCTATGTTTGACTCCAATCGGGGCGAGCACTTACCGCACTCGGAGGAGGAATTCCGTGCCTTTCCGGCGAGAGCCCTTCAGTTGGATAGTTTCCAAGATAAGTACGCAGTATCTACGAAAGGTTTTCGGGAAAGCGTCGCGCCGCGAGGTCAGCGTGATCGCCAACCAGAAAGGAAAGACGATCCGGTTGCGATCTCGTCGCGATCGCGATGACTCCTCTATCTCGGAAAAGCAATAAAAGGAGAGCAATGAACAGACGAGGTTGGCGCCAGCGCCATGTGGCGGCCGTGCTCTTCCCGACTTGTTTCTCTCGAGAGAAGAGGACACGAGAAAAAGAAAGAGGATTGTAGCGGAGAAATAGCGTTTATTAATACCGCAGGATCAAAATCCAATGTACCCCATTTGACCCTCGCACGGGAAATACGATTTTGCTGAAATATCGAAAAATTTAGGTAGATACAAATTTGAAAATAATTTTCTTGGATCATCAAACTAATCATGCAGGAAATTCAAGTGCATGTAACGCTTTTGCATCAAAAGCGTTTTTGACAACAACGTTTTACCAACTGCAGTTTGAGCGTTCTACAACAAAATTATCTTCAGATACACATCTAGCTAAATTTTTAGATACTTTAGCCAAGTCATTCTTTCTGTAGATTTCTAATTGAATATTTAGTAGAAATATATTCTTCAATTATATTTTAGACGTTATAAATAAATATGACGTTCTCGGTTTTAATTCCTATATTTTCTTTCCAAATTGTTCTAATTAAATTTGGAGTGTCAGAGAATAATTGAAGGATTCAAGAAAGGTAGCTAATAAAAGCTTGCTAGTCGACTTCTCGAGTAAATACGACGCCAGACGCCTCTTAAAGATGTTAACTGATTCCGATTCACAGTAATCGCATCGGGAGAGAAGATCGATGTAGTAAGACAGAGAGGATGAATGCCAGAACGGGACAGAGCGAAATGAAAGAATCGCGCCGGCTGCGGTGCAGGCGATCCGTGATCGAGAAATCCGATGCATCTGCAATGCTTGTCGTGCTCGATCAATTGCCACGTCAGCGATTGTTGGCTCGTATGAATTATTGCTTCGATCGATGATGGTCTAATGAAACCGACCGTTCGTTTGCGCTACCAGATATCCGCGCATGGATTCGTCGAATAATTTACGTATAATAGCGAGAAAAAAAATGTCAAAGATCGCACGTGCGGAATTTTACGTGTCTGATTGCGGTCAGGAAATGTGAGAAAGGTCGTGATATCGCAATCTCTGCTCTAACGCCGGATAAAATTACGCACCGTTGTGTTTGCATACGTATTTGTTACACAAACAAGACAGTTACGTCAGCTGGTTTGATAATTCGCGCATTGTATACAATTTTGCGACTCTTAACTCGTACACGTCGCTTTGCGAAACTCATATTTGCTCCAACTTTTTCAAGAATATATATGGTTAGAAATTTACGAAACAGTCTTTGTAAATTTCATTCTAAAAAAAAAAAAGAGTGAACTCTCATTCTCATTCAAGAGTACAAACATTTTCAATACTGCCAGTATTCTCACTCGTTTTGGAGTAAGATTTCATTCTAAAAAATTTCGAGGAAAACGAGAATCTAAAGAAATCTTATCATATCTCTAAGATCATTGCATAATACGATAAGAAAATCGTGGAAACACGAGGAATCATTTTTGGCCCCCCTTTGAAATGCATCAGATGCTGAAAACGGACGAGGTAAAATTGTTCGCGTATGGAAAAAAAAATAGATTCGCTGATTCAGCAAAACTATGACCGGTATTCATAGTCAGTTCTTATTTGAAGACTGTCTTAAGTAATGTCTTAAGACGCGAATGCAGCCCTTTGATTGGTTCGTGACATCTTAAGACTGTACTTAAGACGATCTTGAATATAAAAATTGCAGACTATGAATATCGGCCTATAGCTTGCTGCGATAAAAATTAACATGTAACTAAGAAAATTTAGTGGTTTAACAAAGAAATTATGTCTGTAAGCATATTTATCAGTACGCTCATAGAACAAACTCATCTTTGTTAGTATTATCATTGCTATTGCAAGAAATTAGTTCAATTGAAGTAGCTATAATTAGGTGTATAAATAAGTTTCCGCCGTTTTTTCACAAAAAATTGGGCATTTATTGAAAGAACGGTAACCTAATGTTTTATTCGAAGTATTGTCCATCGCTAGCCACTACTTTTTCCCATCTTTCTGGTAATTGATGGATTCTACGTCGAAAAAAACAAAAAACGTTGAAACTACATTTTTTGTCTTCGACGTCAAATTCACCGTTCTTAAACTTTTGAAACCACTCACGGCAACTTCTCTCACTTAAGGCAGCCTTAACATATGCTTTTACAAGCAATCGATGCGCCTTAGCTGCAGATTTCTTCAAATTAAAGAAGCTCCCGCAAATGACGTTTATTCGACTCAAAACTCGACATTTTCACACGAAAAAAGATATACGATGCTGATACAAAATCGCTAATATTTCAAGGTTATGTTGTTGCCAGATGTCCAACCTTAAGCCCAAGACACAATGCGAGGGAATAGCGATAGCGATATAAGTTTCAACCTATCAAAAATGTGTATTCCAGTGTATTCGATTTCTGATAAGTTGTCTTGGGCTTTACGATATGACGTTTTACAGCAGATAATTTTAACCATAACATACTGGTAGCGCCATCTTTTGTCAAACGGCGAAAACTTATTTATACTTCTAATATATTTACACTTGCAATACATGTTTTAATAATTTTAGTAAAAAAAATTGGTGTTGTTATTACCAAAGAAAAGGATTGTGGGTAAAGTGTGAAAATTTTGCCGACGGAAGAATACGTTGATAATATTTGTAATAACCGAAACGAATCGTGGCGCCAGCGTGACGACGCAGGCGTCCGGTGTCCGTTCGGGCTACACCATTTTCGTGATTGCATCATATTTTTGGAAAGCGTTGCCAGCTTTGACTGTGCACATACGGTTTTATATTTCATACGGTTTTCAATTAAGACGTGATCTGGCCGTATCGTCCTCCTGTTAAATTCTCTGGAGGCGGGAGCCATTAATTAAATAAGAAGAAGAAGAAGAAGATTAGGCTTTCTTCTATTGTTTGAAGACAGAGTTCGGAGAATCATTCGCCCGCTGCAGACGTGTTTCGGTTTGGGTGCTATCTAATCGTATATTTTGAGAATATTGCCGACTCTAACTGTGCATAAGTATATTGTGTTTGTGATAAGGCTCAATATGTATTAAACAACTAATATAAAGAGGCAAGGGCAATGAACCAATAATTTTCATTAAAATCTTTAAATCAATCTAATATATTGCGAAGAATATCACGTAATTATGGCATTTCGTCCCAACTTCCACTACTGGACTCATCAGTAAGGCATTGTAGTGGAAGCCTACCTTAGACGCTTGTTTAAGTTATTAAATCGAGATTCTATATATATACAGATATACGCGTATCAAAGCACTTGCGAGAATTTTTGCGAATATCTATAGACCTCTGATGGCGGGTCGACGTAGTAATATTCTTCGCAATATTTATTTAAAGTAATATATGTATTCCCCTCCCACCCCCCCCAACTTGCGCGCCGAACTATCGTCGATCTTGAAATGCAACTCTAATAATCTGAAATAAGTATTATTGTTCCGCGAATTGGTGGACCCGTTCTTAGATTCTTAATATGTTCTAAAGCCGGATTATCATAGCATGCAGAATGCGGGTATATATACAATCTAAAATACCATAATTAGGTTAGATTAGATTCTAATCTTGCGACCTGCGACCCGCATTCTACGTGCTATGAAGATCCAGATATTAATATAGATTGTATTCTTTTAATTTTTCAATAAAAACCATTTATCAGAATTTGTTGTTTTAATTAACTCGAATTGTTAGAGCAACTATAATTCTTTGCTACAATAAAGATTGCTAATGTAACAAGTTTCTTCATTATAGCAGCAAAAGTATATACGCTGTCTTAGCTAGCATGTTTTATTACAAATTTTAATCTTTATACTAAATTCATTTTTGCAGAAAGTGTTACCTTTGTTATATTAAAAAATTTGCTATATATTAGAACGAATATGATTAGCTACAATCGCTAATTTAATTCAACTGTACAACTTTGCTACTTTAACATAGAAAATTGGCTATCACTATATTACGACTGTAGATTTGCTAAATCAGCGAAGTTCTTAGTTGCTTTAGTGAATCTGTTTTTTTTTCCGTGCGTAAGTCACGCGATGACAAGCGTCTTCCCCGGAGATACTAAAATCAGCGAAATTAGTCTCCGCCTTGGAATCCGAGTCGGCTCCGGTCGGCAAAGCGGACGGGAGGAGAGGAGCGACGACGGCGCAAGTATATTATAATCCTCTCTTGCTCGAGAGTCGAGTCCCTGTGCGCGCCAGATGGTACCAGCTGGATGACGCATCAAAGCAGAAAACCTCCCGCGTGTCCGAAGCGCGGTTCCGCCCACGGAATCGCGAGGAAAACACGTGCGCCTCCGTTGCTGCCGCCGCCGCCGTCGTCGCCGCCACCACGCCGTGCCGTCCTCTATCAGGTTGCGAATAGTCTCGTAGTGCGAGAGAATTCAGTATTAGGATCTTGTAACGCACCTATAGGTTACTACTAAAGAACATTATTTATATCTACTTACATGTTGTCCGCACTGTGGACACTGAATGGCGCCACATTAAATTTCAATAGCGAATTCCTCGAGCAGTTTATCTTACATTAATCATAATCTGACTGATTATACCCATGATACAGTTTAGGGTTGTCGATGTTGAATAGGAATATTATAAATGTATTCATCAACGTAAAAATTACGATTTATATATACTTCGCATTATCGAATATATATTCACATTATTCGATATGTATAATATATAGATATATATATGTATAAAATATGAATATATCAAATATATTGAATAATAAATATATATGATTATATATTCATATGATGCCGAATATATCGAATAACGAATATATTCGCTCATTTATTCAGTGTTAGGGGAAGGAAGGGCAAAACGGAAAATATCATGTACCTATCAAATATCCGAGGGACCTTACAAATCGCTATCTTATGAAATAAGATAGCGATTCGTACGCATATATATTTAAGATCTCAACCGCGGCACGTTCAAATATTGGAATAGATATTTAAAAAAATTTGCTACCATATTCTTTCTGCTTTGCTTTCTCCTTCCGTTTTGCCCTGCCTTCCTCTATGTAGAAATTTCCATCCTAGTGCCACCTAAGGTGTCATTGTATATTTTCCAACAAACTGTATTGCTTGTTGGAAGACATATCTTTAGAAACTCGGAATATTTGTTCTCTTTTTCTTCAATACCCAAATATATATTGTCTCGTTTATAATTTTTAGGGATTTTAAGTGGCACACAAACTGTATTTTTCTCTATTTTGTTTACAGCTGGTGTCATGGCGGATTCCGAGAGAGATAGCGGCTCTTGCAGTAGTGCCGACGAAGACAGTAGATCGAGTTTGCATTCACCTACGTCATCTGAGGACAGTGTCGAAGTGCAGGTGATACCTATTTCGTTGCGGAACAAGCGAAAATTAGCAGAGCCACGGAAAATTCAAGAACCGGCAATCATCGCAGCGCCATTGAAGAAGAGACGGTTTGATCCTATTTCCGAGGAGACAACCATTGATCAAGAGGAGACCAGATCGCTGAACATGCCGAATCCTTTTCGACCATGGATTCCCGCTTCCTATAAAAATGAATCCAAGACAACCGCGACTTCGTCGACGGTTACGTCGACAAATACGATTTCAAATACCATAACAACAACTACAACGACGACGACAACGATGACGACATTGTCTAGCGAGAGAGAAGAAGAAAAAGAAGAAAGAAGGAGACAGCAGGATGAGACGACGCAGAGGCTGCACGAATCATTCAGAAGACTACAACATCCTACCGGTCACAATCGATCAGCTGTTGCATCTCGACGAGAATCTCGTCAGAGGTTAGAACCGGTAGCACCAATAGCAACAACGACGACATCTCCGTCGAATACGATCTCTCTACCGCATCCTAGGCTACAGGACGAGCCATTATCTTTGGTGGTGAGAAACGAGGTACCCAGAGTGCCGTCGCATCCTGCTGTAAGTGGCTCCTACGAAAAGACGCCATCGTATATGATGGAACACTTGTTGGCAGCTTCGTCCAGTCGGAATCATCAAAATCATCAGACTCATCAGAGTCAAGGAAGTCATCAGAATCACCAAGTGGCCCCCACAACATCGAGACAACATCATCAGGGCGGCCAACAGAGAAATTATAAGAACATGACGAGAGAGAGACGGATAGAAGCGAACGCTCGGGAAAGAACTAGAGTGCATACCATCAGCGCGGCCTTCGATACTTTAAGACGAGCAATACCTGCATATTCACATAACCAAAAGTTGTCGAAGCTATCAGTACTGAGGATTGCCTGCAGCTACATCATGACGCTTAGTAAGATTCTCGGGAAGGACGGTGAAGTGATGGCCGCAAAAAACAATGGCCTTGCAGGCTTGAGTAGCTGTGTGGAACTGGTCTCTAGGACCATTCAGACGGAGGGTAAACTCAGAAAGCGGAAAGAAGACTGAACGAATCGCGTTTTCACCTGAACAAGATTGGAACGACGGACAAGGGAATCTGTTACAATAGAAACGGCGAGGAATGTTCCGCATTGTCAAACGCTTATACTTCTATTCTCGATGCCATGTGATTCACGGGAAAGGGGAGAACGATGTAAAGTTAAGTAATCTAAACAAGTAATTATCGCCGGTTTTTATGCTGTGCGTATTAATTCGTGGAATCGACTAGGAATGCGTTGACTAGAGTCGCGAGTCACGAATGCGATTGAAGGATTTTAGAAAGTAGTGATGATAAGATCATTTAAATTGAAACGCGAAAAATGTACTCTCGATATTTCTTGGAGTGAAATCTCACACACTCCAGAAAAGTGAGAAAATATACTGCCACTATTGATAAAGAGTGAAATTATTTGCACTCTTGAATAAGAGTGGCAGACTTTCATTCTTTTTTAGGGAGTGAGTTTCCATCTCTAAGAAATTTAGAGAATATAGAATAACTACTTGTCATTTTACAAAAATTGTACATTACGCTTTTAAAATCATAATAAGCTTTACATTTTAATGAATACTACTATAGTAAAGAATTTCGCGACTCCCACAATGGGAATTTATCTATATATCGATTACAGTTGCGCAACCAGACAATAAATTTTAGGAAGATTCTCATACGTAGG
Source organism: Cyphomyrmex costatus (assembly GCF_001594065.2). NCBI lineage: Eukaryota > Metazoa > Arthropoda > Insecta > Hymenoptera > Formicidae > Cyphomyrmex > Cyphomyrmex costatus. Next base: position 1,347,055 of record NW_017277451.1, on the reverse strand, counting down.
TCACGCTTAAATTTACAACAGATACTGCTACAGATGTTGCACCGTATCACACACGGAATTTACAATAGAGAATGGCGAATGTTCATGTAGGATTTAATCATTCATGATAGAAGCTAGTCTTGAAATTATTTTAACCCTTTTGAAATGGTAATATCCAATACATCTAATTTACTAATCTTATAAAATATAATACATCTCCCTAATAACACACTTTATCTAAGACATCCTTACCCACACAACACAGAATATTTATGATAAATATATATTACTATTGAAATGTTATACATAAATATTTTCTACATATTTTACGTAAAGCATTATTCAAAATATTATTAAAATATAGACTGAATATACAATAATATTTTATGCAATATAATAAATATAAATAAATATTTCTAATAAATATTTTTTAACTGGATTATAATGTCTCATTAAGTATTTTTTTTCATATCACTTGTTATAACATATACAATAATTATTTTATATTTATAATAAATGTTTATGATCTGTGCAACTTAAGACCTCACAAAAGTTTCTACAAAATACTTCCAATAAATTTTATAAATATTTAGAAATATTTTATAAATATTTAGAAATATTTTGTAAATATTTTATAAATATTGTGTGCTGTCTGGATAGGATGTTCAAAGGATATATTGACATTCTAAGAATGTCTCCTGGAGTGATATTAGGGCTGAATTTTTATATAAAAAAAAAAAAGAAATTTAATAATTTTTTCTTAAACCTAAAGGCTAAGGACGGTCACACAGAATGCTGAGAGAGATTCGGATATAACTCCCGACCGAAGTAATATTTTTCGTAATAAAATTTACGGATTTTCAGCACATTAAGATCTCTCATCATCACAATAAGATGCCTGATTGAGCATCAAATTATTAAATTGCTTGTCAATTTAATTTGTGATATTAACTACAGTAGTTTAGTTGCGTCTCTAAGTCCGAAAATTCAATTCGACGCGCAATTCAAACTGTACGTATGTATGTGGTACATCAATTTATATAGAAATATTTAAGCACCTAAGATCCAGTTACAGGCTTTCGACCGTTACAGGTTTTATCTCTTACTTATTGTGTACTTATATTTTACAGTCTTAACAAATCGTTTATTGTTATTTACAATTTTTAGGCTCTCTTGTAGAATGTAAACTCTAATTAAATTTATGTACCTACATACTAATTTAATTAGTATACTGTTTGTAAACATTCAATTTTAATTCAATTTTAATTAAAAAATGTCTTATTTTTAAGTAGATTCAATTTAATTTATAAGAGAGCTTCTAAAAAAAATAATAAAATTAATTTTTTTTAATTTACACATTTTCCCCAATTTATTATTATTTTCAGAAAAATACATTCGTAAAATCATATTTTCCAAATTTTTATAGCAAAAATATAAAAGCCATTTTTCAATCCTAGAATCCACGTTTTTCATGAAAAAAATGATATAATTGTTTAAAGTTCCATTTTCATAACGATAACTTCATAGAAAGCATTATAATAAGCATGTATTTTTCTATTTTAAATATTTTTCGCAATTTGTTACCTTTTGAAAGGGTTAAATGTGAAGCATGCAAATGCGCTTTAGCTCGGCTAAGCAGATTTGTGTAGAGCGACGATTTTCAAACTAAGAATCATTAAAATGCACTTACTTCAACGAAAGGACAAAAGAATCGACCGATCGTCTGCAATCTGTTGAACCAGTTTACGACATGCCAATTTAGGATATATGCGAAAAAGAACGAATTAAAAAGGAAGACAATAATATTGCTTGTGAAGTTCTTGATATGAAGGCGGTGAATGTTACAAGTTTACGACGAAACTACAAACGGTATCGTCCTCCTATAGAAATATATGATAGTCAGGTCAGGTAAAATACGCGTAATAAAAGTACAGCTATAACTAAATAGAATCTGTTAGGATTGTCTCATTTTCAGGAAGACTTTCCAAACTCTAGCACTCACTATTAATGACAAATAATAGAACACAATTGATATAAATGTAATTCGTTTTTTAAAAGAATCGGTTTTAATATTAAAGTTGAATATTATTGTAATATCGACAATTAAAAAAAATATGTTGAATAATTTTGATTCCGAGATGTTGAATTGTTAATAAAAGGATCGTTGCAACAGTTCGTTTAAATTTGATTGTCATTATTGCTATAGCAAGAGAAGGACATTACTTGATCCTGAGACAATTAAAGCTATGGTCTAATCTACATTAGTCGTACAGTCTGTGTTGATGTAATGAGTTTCACTCATGCGTACATTATACATTTCACACGTAGGTATATGTACTTCGTATTGAAGTTTTGTCGTCAAATTATAGATTTTTTTTGTAGAAGACCTCCGTAAACAGTGCACCAGAGGAACAGGTTTTAAAATCAGTGCAGGCTGCTTGAGCTCTCAATCGATTTAGGTCGCAAGCTTGTGGCGATCAGTTGCGACAGACAATCTGATGCCAATATTAAAATTGACACTTTAGATTGACTGTCGTAACAAGCTTGCGACACAGCTTATGCGACTATTGTAGATGGGGCCAAAACGAAGAGCAGTTGGCATATGCTCACACACAGTCTTTTCGCGCGGTTCCGTCGAGACTGCGTCTTGAATTTTGTAAATAGCGAATGTAATGTTACGATTAACGTGTTATGCGAGTGTACAGTACAGTCGAATGTGTTACGTGGTGTAAGAAAGGAGCGCATTTGCACGTTGGCCTTATGCGACGATCCGATGCGATATCCAATATGTACCTTTCTATGTTATAAGATAAAGAAAACTTCGGACAAAGTTCAAATGAAAGTGAAACTCAACAACGAAAATTATGTCTTTTTTGTGCAATACCCTTCTTCTCCATCCCATCACGATCTCCTTCTGTAACTGTTATTACTTGCTCTGAAATTAATTTTGATTTCCATGTTTTGAGGGTCCTACTACTGGACTTGTCAGTAAGGCATTGTAGTGGGAGCCTACCTTAGACGCTCGGGGGAGTTTTTAGATTGAGATTCTATATGAAGGGTATAATTCGCGTATCTTGAATACTTGCGAGAATTGGAGCAAGTCCCGTTGGATCTCTGATGGTGGGTCGCCACATAATGTTGCTCCTTATTTGCGAATTCCACTCGTCAAAAAATAGAAAAAAATATACACGGAAGCTTTTAATTTCTATCGCTTAAATATTATTGCCTTAAATATAAAATTATCAGAAAAATCTACCGTGTTCTTCATCGTAAGTATCTTAACCTGAGAATAGTCACCCCCGAGATGTTTTACATCTCAACGACGAAAAAATGTAAATTATTGTAAAATATTATTTTGTATGAACATTAGTTAACAGATTTTCTTTCTTTTTTAACAATTATTCTTTAAATATAAAATTCTATTGAAAATCTGCAAGATAAAAAGGCGTTATATTAATTAAAATCATATAATTACTAATAATAAATATTGCAAAGAATATTACTACGTCGACCCGCCATCAGAATATTACTACCTCGACCTGCCATCAGAGGTCTATCGATATTCGCAAATTCTCAAAAGTGCTTTGACATGCGTATATTTCTTTATATAGATTCTCTTTTAAATAACTCCCCCAGGCGTCTAAGGTAGGCTTCCAGTTCCACTACAATATGCCTTACTAATGGGTCCAGTAGTGGAAGCTGGGACGAAACGCCAAGTAATATTCTTCGCAATATATTAAATTAATTTAATAGGATTTTTAATGTAATTTATTGGCTTTCATTGCCCTCTTTCTCTATATTATTTGTTTTAAACATATTGCGCCTTATTTTCAACATTTTTAAAATCTTTATTTTTTGGAAACACTATCATAATAGTTGCTTTCCATTTACACACAAGTGAAACTGAGTTTGAAATGAGGTGAGTATGCAATATCTCAGATTAATGACGTTATTACTTGCTTACTTTGATAAAATTTACAAATAACAACAGATTCATAACCTCAATTTTAAAGTGAGTCTACGAATTGCTCAGTAAAGCACATGATCTCGATCTTGCGCAGTTTGTAGGTAAAAACTTCAGTTGAATCTCACTTGTCAGAATGCAAAGAAAACGCGCATTCAACTTATGACGTCACAAGCAGTGTTGTTACAAGATGCTTTATAGGCCTGTCCTTTTTAGCTGAACTTTTGCACCAGTTCATCTTTCTTCCTTTTCTCTCCAGGAGAAGAGAAAAGAAAAAAAGATGAACTAGTTGCTAGTTGCAAAAGTTTAGTCAAAAAGAACAGACCTTATTTTCAATATCTAGGTACAGGTACAGGTATTCTAGAAAAAATGTACCAAGGTATATAGGGAGGGGGATACAAATATTAAAAAAATAAAATACCTATAGGGACACAGGTATAACAGATATTTTAAATGTACCTTAAAGGTACCTACTAGGTACTTTTATTTTTAACGTAAAATCTCAGAATAAATTGCATTTTCATGACAAAATGACGTTTCTAACGTTATTTTGATGTCAAAATGCAATTTCGACAGCTTGCTTGTTAGATATAATCTATATATTTCATATATCTGTACGTAATATTTACTTATTATTCATGTATGCATTTTATATGTATGTAACTATGTGTAAGTAACTAAAGTGTACCTAAATATAGGTACCGGTACACAAGAAATGGTACTTAGGCCGGTATTCATAGTCGGTTCTTATTTCAAGACTGTCTTAAGTAATGTCTTAAGATGTTAAAGCGGCCCTCTGATTGGTTCGTAACTCCTCAAGACTGAACTTAAGACGGTCTTGAATATAAGAACTAACTATGAATACCGGCCTTCGATATAGGTATAGGTACCAAAAAAAAGTAGCTCGATCGATACAGTTCCTACACTGTTAGGAATGCTTCCTTTACATATAAATGAAGCTCGTGATTATGAATGAAATTAAAAGTAACGAATAATTTAACTGAAAATTAAGTTACAATAGCTACTTAAATGTAACGAATGTGTACATTAAATTTCATAAAATTTTATGAAAAGTATATCAAATTTCACAAAGTTTCATGATAAATACATTAAATTTTATGTACGTGTATGCAAATATGTTTTTTGTTATAAATACATTAAATTTAATGTGATGTCATGAAATTGAATTCAAATTGTGTAACTTAAAAGTATATTAAATTTCATGAAATTTTTAACAGCATATAGGTACGCAAATTTATACCTAGTTACAGTATCTATAGGTACAAGTACACTGGTCACAAATGAGAATTATCTGATGTAAATGGAAAGCAACTATTATAAGCTTAATAATTATTCCATTTAATATTAATTTTTTACTTATTACTTTTTTTCAGAAAATTGTGATTAAATTCACTCTGTAATGTCCTCAAATATTAATACATCGGAAAACGATCAGTAATATACAATATGTTATTACAATAATAGTGATTTTAATTGGAATGTAAAAATGCTCCAGGTAGTTTACGTAAAAAGAATCTAGTGTCTATTCCCGACTTAATTCCAAACAAAAGTCTGGAAAATGACGCGTTTAGCGCAGGACGACAAAATACGAGACGGTATAATACGCATCCGCGCGTATCGTTTCGCGAATGCAATTGCGAACAAAAATCTGTGGTGAATTCAAGCTCAGCGAACATTGCTCGGTCGGGCATATGTGCATAACCAGTTACGGCTAGATTTCACGAGTTTGCCTAAGCGCCCGAGATGGAATCGCGGCTGTTATCGCGGCGACGAGGTAAAAGTGGATCTAACAGCAGTTTGTAAAAACGTGTACAATGTACGCACACACACGTGAACGCAGAATGTATTCAGGTGTAACAACGCTGAACACATCGTCGGAGAGTGACGACAGGGATGTTCCCCGAGCGCACATCTGGCCCACAAAAGATAACGATATCGGCCAACAATCCAATTGTGTTACCTGCCACTGTACGATACACTGCACACGTCGAGCACGTCCGATACGTATACGAGTATATAGTCGCAAAAAGCGCGATAGTTTTGCGCTGCCGTATTTGCGGCAATCATAGCATTCTACAATTAAGTTACGACGTGTTTCTCCTTTCTCTGTTTAATCTCAAATAGTTTTGGCGTTCTTTCATTTTCCTTTCGGGCTTTTTACGAGAAATTTCGGAAAATTTGTTGAGAACAGACGGATCCATACTAGGCTCGATGTACTGCGATAGCATTAACGTTTGTATAGATTATATACAGAAAGAACAATTTTGCCACGGAATATCTAAAAATCTAGCTACCCCAGATACAGATCTGAAAATAATTTTTTTATCGGACTATCAGAGTGATTATTATATGTAGTAGGTTGATCTCAAGCGTATATATTGAGCAATGTTGCAAAACAAAATTTAACATTCTAACAATCTGAGCATCCTACATAATTATTTTGACGAGTTAACAAAATTATTCTTAAATCCGCACCTAATTAAATTTTCGAATACCTCGGCAAAACTTTTCTGTCCATGAAGAAATCATATATGGATGCATATAAATTTTCTAACTTTGCAAGAAGAGAAGCTCGAAATGTTAAAGCGCGAAAGCATTTCATCTCGTATACACGTACGTGTACATACTTTTTGCGTTGTAATTATGATTGTATTTAATTATCCTTTTGTAATTCGTTATAATCGCCGGGTTATTAGCGACCGATTGGTGCGGAGCGCGTACAGCTCTCTGTATCCGGTTCGGCAGCTGTTTAGCATAAGGGCAAATTGCTTAAGAAAATAATGATTCTTCTGCGCCGCCGCCGCCGCCGCGCCGTCGTCTTTCGCCCGTCTTTTGCGACCCGCGCCTCCTTCCATCATTATCTGGAGATGCGGCAGGTGGCGATGACGTTCTCGCGCTCGGCAGTTCGGCTACCTGCCTCGAAAACGAGCGCGCGGTTTTAGTGTTTTACTCGCCGCGCGCAACGCCACGGGCGGCAGCATCATATATGCGTGTAACACACGAATCGCGAGTTGCACGTGTAACACGGGCGTTAGGGGAAGTTGACGCGGAGGGAACAGGAGGAGATCCGCAATACAGAACAAGAAACAACCGGCTATGCAAATATTTAAATGATTATTTGCGCACGCGGATGAATTTCGACTCTCAAAAATATTCGTAGAATTTTACGAGCATGCACCGAACACCAAAAATTAACAACAAATGATGATATTAAAATACGATATTAAAAACAAGCGACGAAAATAAAAGATGACAATATCTATCAAATTATTCCATAATATTTAAAAATGAGAAACGTTTCGACTTTTACATATAAGTCCTTTTCAATCTCATTGATATAATATATACACAATAATATTTAAAATATACCAAAAATTAACTCACAGTTATACTGTTCTATTATTTAAACGACAAGTTAATTAATTCTAACGTTAAAGCTAATAAGTTAAAAGTTAAATTAAACAAAAATCAGATCAGAGTGTTTTATTCCGATTTATTGCCTGCTTATTGTATATAGTATTAATTGTACCTGCAGTGAACTGCTTGAAAGAAGATCTAATTAATCTAACCAAAGTAAAAACGTGCTGCGTCAAATCGATTACGGATACTAAATACTGTTCCTTCTGAAGAAAAGAGAAAGCGCGATAGAGTAAGAATGAACATTTTTAAAAGATATTTCTCATTTGAAAAAACGATGAGTTGAAGCCTTTCGAAGCGACAATTTCGAGATCTGTTTTCTGGTGGCTAAACTAATGTAACTTAAAGTGTGATAAATATATGTTTGATATCTGGGTAAAAGCGACAGAGTTCTACTGCATGTCTAGCATAGGAATAAAAAAACACCTTCGATTAGATAATTACACAGGGATGTGGTACTATTATATAGAAATAATAGGACCACATAGAAAATAAATTAATTGAAAGAACGTATGAAACGTGTTTCTTACAGCCCATACTAGATAACATCCCTGTCTATGCAAGCAGGAGAAGGAAATCGATTTAAGCGTTAATCGATTTTGACGTCACCGGAGCTGTGAGAGATATACTATTTATGACTTCCACTTGGCTCCCATTTGCAATTAGAGCATCTCTATGATAATGCGCGATTTGCGGATGGCAGTTTCGTTGCCTGCAGATGAAGCGAAAGAATGCCGACCGGGCGAGCGAGCAGGTGCTCGAAACACAACCTCGCGCGATACGGGCTCTCTCTCTCTCTCTCCTCTCATCTCTTTCAATTCTCTCTCACGCTACGAACGTTCTTTACGTTCCTCCTCGCGAACATGTCGTTCTCAAGCGTATCTGCATCTTAGACATATCGAGTTCACGAACGAGATGATAGAAGAAAATCGATACATTTCAACAATTTAGATATCCCGTTTGAAAGAGTACATGTTGCATTCTTTAGAAAAAAGAAGTAAAAAAAAATGGTATCGAAAGTGTTATTTTTAACAAGCATCGATAATCTTTTGCTACGTGAAGCACAAGCGTTTCGAATAAAATTCGAGATAAAATTCAAAAGATAAGAGTCTCGCTGATTTTCTGACTGCGGTGTTCTTTACTTTTTATTTACGTCTTACAAAAATGAAAAAGATATTCTGAATTTGTAAATAATTAAAAACAGAAAATCGAATGACAACTAGAATTTGCCGTATACAAGTACTATATCGTTACGAAGAATGAAGATCATAAGACGCTGTTTTGCGGAAGCGTATAGCAACAATGAGAACCGCAAGTTACATGCGTGCACGCATCGCGAGACTGATTATGCGTTTGCAGCGCAAGGACACGCGATCCGGCCCCACGCCTCTTATTTTCGTGAAGGGCCGAAAAGCCGGACCGTGGGTACGCACCTGCTAAGAGGCAGGCGCAGGTGCATTTATCCGCCTTCGTAAGCATTACTTAATTTCCGACGGTTACACACATAGCGCGAGTATAGTAATTGGCTCAGTACGTACTTGACTCCAAAAAAAAAAAAAAGGGATATAGAAGGGCGTGCGTTTTAAACTGTTAATTCGACTTTATGTCATAGGCGTGCCGTCGTTCTCCATTCCTTTATAGTTCATATATTTTCTTTAATTTGATGCGAAATGACTAAAACACTTAATATTGAAAATCGTAAAATGACGAGAGAATGTAATAGCCAATAATCGTTACTGCTCCTGTTATAAAAGAAGAAGAAGTACATCCTGGATGATCGTGCTTGCTTTGATATTATAGATGTTTCACTACCCTCTTTTCTTCTTCTTCTCTTTCTCTTCCTCCCTCCCTCCCTCTCTCTCTTTCTCTCTCGTTCTAATTATCATTAATTACACTAGTTTTAATTTAACTAATTTTTAATTACACTCACCAAGTATGCCAGATTGTTCATATATTTCTTGATATATCCTATTTTTCTGTTTAATAATTTATTTCATTATGAAAAAACAAAGATGAGAAATAATTTTATTGCCAAGGAATGAAGGGGTTACCGTTTGCATCCTAGATACAGTTCGATAAAAGCAACCTTCGTGAATTTTTTAATGTTTGTTCGGTACGCTCACAGAGTATGTGTGTATCGACCAAATCAATTTCAACGGGAGTTTCATTACAAAGTCCCATTTCATTTTGAAACAGAACACATTATGGAGTTCGAGCACTCGTTTACGAGCATATTTAACGAATCTTATGATGGCACATTTTGATCGTACGCGTATTTTGTTGCAAATGCAACAATTTTATTGCTTAAACCGTTAAGCAAAAAATTTTTTAATTGTGTGAAATTATCTTAAACGTAAACAAGCATATAGAGATGAACTTTTACTACCATAGCGATTTTGATACGATCCCTGTAGATTCCAAAGATTTTCATCCTAATTTTCAAAATTACATAATTTTCAAAATTACATACACAAAATTAAATTTAATTTTGAGATAAGTTTAAAACAAATTTTGTTACTGATTTATTACTCTCTGTTAAATTTTTATATCGTTCCTATACACACGTATACAAAAATACGTTATACGTCTTCATCGTACATCTTTTGAAATAAAATCCTCAAGACATCAAATACATTCTTTTGTATTTTGTCGACTAGCATTTAAATATATTTCCCGAGATTCGTATGTGTTATAACTGACAGAAAAGGATTCTTTTCAGGATTTAACTCAGAAATTCGACTTAGTGCTGTTTAGACGGCAGATTGACCAGCGCAAAGCGACCATCGTGCCGAGAGAAATCGCGAGAAGGACCGCTAAGGAGGAACCGAGATGGCGAGAGACTTAGGTGCAACAGCGGCTATAAAGCAAGATTAATGAGGCGAAGTACGCTCTGGTAGGAAGCTGTCATGGTCCTGGCGCCAGCTGACCAGACGACTCGCACAACCAGCCACGGTATCGACCACACGTACATCCATTACACCCACACATATAGCACACACAAGCACCGCACATATATACATTCACCAACTATGATCCAAATCCTCCTCTCTCTCTCTCTTTATCCCCGTCGTCATGACAAACTCGCTCGTTTTGCGTTCTCCAAAAAATAGATCTCGTCAACGTGATCTAACAACAATTAATGATCCGATGTAACGACAAAAATATCAGAAAAATTAAAAGAAGATACGATGAAAGAGTGGAGAAGAAGTATAATAATGATGCAGATGATTAATGTGAGTTTTCGATACGTATTTAGATGAAAATAAAAGACTCGAAGTATAAATACTTGTACCATGTAATTCTACGTTGTTTTTTTTTTGCCTTAAGGAATATTAAGGCATGTTAAGAGTATTCGAGCAAGTCTACATATCAAAATGTCATATTACTAATTCTTTATTATGAGAAGAAAATTATTACTCGATTACTTCGTATGATTATTTATTACAAAACTGGGAATAATAATGAATCATTATCATCTGTCTAAACAGCTTGTTAAAAATTATCACGCATAAATGAGAAGATTCGTATAAGACCTGCGTTATCAATTAATTCGTGTCCTCCTCAGTGATGTGTAGATTCTTCCTACCCATTCAATAATTTTCTCGGGCAGAGGACTGATTGATCTCTTTATCGGCGACGATCGTGACATTGAAGAAATGCGTAAGCTATCTTTGGTTGTGGGCAAAGAAAATGCGGCGGTCTGCGTGCGTGTTGTGCTGCGTGTCTCGACGCGCGGCCTTCCGCATCTTCTTCCCAGGCTGCTATCGACGGTCACACCAACCATCTCATCGCGACGGTCGGCGTTGAGAGAGGAGTTCGGGACACCTGTCTCCGACGGTTATCCCACGTTAAGTACATAACCAGTTTCGCAACGCGAACTCGAAAGCCCGTCCATACCGATCGATTCACTGTACACGCGGACGTATGCATCGTACACGCATAAGAATTGGACGCAGAGGACCACTCGCTCGCACGCGTGCACGCATAAGATCGCACGCATGCACGCACGGACGGACGCAGAGGTGGACGGCTGAATTAGGCGAGCGACTGCAAATGCGGGAAATTGGACTACGATAACGTACAGGGTGTCTCGGAATCGCGATAGCTTCTATCGGTTAGACATTCCTCGATCATTTTTCACCGATAACGACTCGTCATATATTTTATGTGTAATGATAATATTTTATGTGATCTATGTAAATTAATGAAATACTTATTGAAAACTACATAGGCATAAAGATATACACATTGCATTAAATTTAAAAACGCGTAAAATGACATAATGAGAATTAAATGCATATGTTACACTTTAAAAAAGAGAGTGTGCCGTTTTGATAAATAAAATACCTTCTTTTAATTATGATTCTCTAAAAAATAAAATGATTCAAATCAAGATATAAATAGTATAGTACAACAATTATATATATTATATATATTATATATTGTATATGTACATATATTTAATTAAATTAATAATTAATGCCTAATAAAAAATGTGATATAATATTTCTATAAGCGCGTCATTTCCTCAAAAAAATTATAAAATATCTAGGAATTTCCTCGAATTATCGCGCTTTCTCCCAGCTGTGAACTCCTTAATCAATTTGGCGTCGATTTCTCTTTAGCGAAAGTTTAATTGGACGTCATCTTTTTCACGCCTTCTTTATTTTCAGCATCAAGCGGCAATTAAACGGCACTTCTCAACGTTTAAACTTCCGTTAAACTGAAGTCCATGCGAAATTACACGAGAAAGACACGACCGTCGTTTATTTGCAAACTTAAAGTTCGTTGAAAATTTTGAATTACTTATAAATTCAAGAAATAAATATATTTCGATATATACATATATACTTTTAGGGGAAAAAATTTTTTAATATGTTGATAATCTCGGAAATGTCAAAAGTACTCAAAGAATTGTAGCTTTATTTGTATTTATGTTTTTTTATTAGATAGCAAATTCTGTGTATTCATCTTGCAGTGACGAGCTTTTAAAAGAATACGATTAATTATATTTGATATAAGCAACAGAAAAAGAAGATCGAAAAGAATAATGATTGCAAAATAATAAAGCAAGAATTGAAAAGCATAAAATAATGTAGAGTTTTTCAAAAGTTGCTTATTGTTTTTTCTATATTAGAAAATTTAGAAAATAATTAGAAAATAATATTTATACATATATTGATGGCAAAAACTTGACATTAAATTATAAATGAAAGAAATAAAACATTTCTTCATTAATACATTATATATATGTGTATTGTATTTCGTTGTGTATTTAAATGCACATTTAACTGTAAGATATTTAATGTTGAAAACCCCGCACACGGAGTAACAGATTACGTTTTCGCTCTTCATGTACTTCAAATTATTCAGGAGGATTCATCACAGTGACGAGATGCGATTTCCAAGACACCCTGTACACGCCATCGTATATTAGGTTCCGACCGCTGTGGCCGGACGAATACAAACGCGAATACGAATGGCAAATGGCGGGTGACAAGGCATCGGCATCTGCGCTTAATTAATGCAACACCGGCCGCAACGATACGTTGAGGAGGAGCCCATGAGAATGCTGCGGAACGATCGCTATGCCCGGACCCGGAGAGAGAGCAGATCGTGCCTCACAGAACGCGACGGAACGACGACGCGGACGACGATGGTGCCCAAACCAGTCCAGGGTATTCAATTATGCGCGCCATCGATCCACACTCGCGTCTCCGAAACGACTCGCTCGATGAAAAAGAAAACATGCCCGGGAAACCGATTCCCTTTTTCCGCGTAAGCATCGATCGCGCCGATATAGCGAGGCATCTGTGATCGGTCTTCGTGAAAGAATAATAATAAGAGTCAAGTGGTGATTCAGCAGTGGCCTTTTCGGCCAGTAAGCACTTATCTGAGAGCTTAAAAGCTTCAATCTTCATTTACGAGATTTTATGTAACTTCTCTCCTTGGAGTCAATCGAATTAAATTTCATCTAATATATATGAGTGATTGTTCTTCCAAATAATTTAAATCTAACGTGTGTAAGTAAAATGCTTATAAGAACTTCCTCAATCATTGTTGCGTAAATAATATATTTTTTCATATATTTCATTACACCTATATACCATTGTTCTTATTTGTCCTAACAAAACGTTTATTCCGCAGCTATCCATCAGCATTTGTCTAATTAACCGACGAAATTGCGAATCGTTTTGTCGAAGGTAAGACACGTAATTCCGAATAATTACTTAATTATTTGGAATTACGTGTCTTACCTTCAATGCACGCGCACGTTGCTAAACATCGGTGATAGCTGTAGTTCCGATTTTTCCCCCTTCCCCTCATTTATCTCACTCCTCGTATGGACACCCACGAATGGACTCCGTCTGTCTCCGTGCGAAAGCAATCCTCTGTATGGGATGCGACAACGCGGCGCCAGCAACCTCGCGCGCGCACACACAGAGCCCGTGTTCTCGCCGCTCGATTCCCGCTGCGACGACGCTTCGAGGACCGAATGCGACCACGCTACTACGGTCCTCGACTTACGTAAGTCTCGACCATACCACAAGGCGATACGGCCACGACCATGTGGTCGCGCGAAGGGATGCACTTGCGACTCCAGGGCGACTTTCCAGGAAAGCGAAAAAAAAAGCCTTTGGAAAAGTCGCGAGGAATGCGAGACGTTTCATCTTAGAAGATTCCTTTCATTTTTCTAAAAATGTAAATAAAATAATTATAGGTTAAAAATATGGGTGTTTTAATATATTTAACACATAATGATGTATACTCGCTTTTGTGAATTTGAAAAATCATATAGATATACAGAGCAACTTTAAAATCTAAAGTCGTTTCAAAGTCGTTAAATCGCTATCTTAGAAAAATTCCTCCTTTGTGAAACCATAATTTTTATCTTGACATAAATTAATATAATTATATTATATATAAAATAAATGATCATCTTATATAGAATTAAATAATTTCCAAAAATTAAATAAAATAATTTATAACAATTGTAATAAATTTTTGTGTAAATAAAATTAGTTCAAGACAAAAGAATGAAAATTATAATAGAGACTCGTAACTAAGTTTGAAGTATAATAGATAGTTTATAAATATATTGATCTTTGAGAAATTGATGTAAATATGTATATAAAAGGATGTTTCTGTAGTTATTTGCAGAAAAGTAAGTTTTTGTAAAAGATTTGTGCTTGGTTGGAGATATTTTTCCTTTTCTGATTAAAGTTTTCATCGAAGTCTTGTAAAACTTATTCGAGGAACGTGCTTTTGTAAGTTATAAGCGCGTATATACGCGGAAGTTAACAAGAGTTTCCGCGTTACTAGAAAACTACCTGTGTGCCACTTAGAACGCATAGATACGAGCGAGATCAACGGGCGCAGAGATGCTCTCGTCAGCTCCTTTTCTTGCTCGGTCCTAAATAGGATAGGGAGTCAAGTAACTCGGCGCCTACCGGCAGCACGGCGGCGATAGTAAACCTACTCGTCTCTATTACAACTTGATATACGCGGCGTACACACGTGGTATTTGTATTCGTATTCGCGGTAGTAGATAGCGGGTATCGCGAAGCGGCATCTCGAGCGAAAACTCCGCGTCGCTCGCAAAGACAAAATTACGTCGGTCGCAATTGTCGACTTCGTGCATTCGAGGAACGTGAAAATTTCGTCGAGCATGAAGACGCGGAGAAAATCTTCACGAGTCGTTAAAGCGAATTTAAGATGAGCGAAATCTAAGTAACCCTTGATCTCTCCGAGCATTTTACGAATCGTGACAATTAGATGAAGTAGGTACTGCCTTCTCGATCAAATAAAGAACAGATTAAAATCTAATTTAGATAATTAGTTGTCTCGATGTAATAATAATTTACAAGATAATCACTGATTCTCTAATTTTGCATAATTATTTTAAATTTGTCTTTCAATTAAAAATAATTATTTGTGAAAAAAATAATACATATCTTCCACACAATACTTTGTTATACATAAGTATAACAAAGTATTGTGTGGAATATACAATTAATATAAATTGTGTGGAATTATTCGAAATGGGTTCCGATTAGAATATACATTATTCAATTATTTCATAGATTTTAATTGAGTTTTCTAGGAAAAATAGAATAATTTTTTAATTGAAATTCATTCTGAAGAGTTCCATAATACATGCCCTAAATGTTTATGCTCCAAATTTCGTAAAAAATTTTGCCTTTCAAAATTAATTTTTAAAAAATCACTATAATCTTATATCTTATTACTAATGCATTAATAAATATTTATAAAAAAAACATGAAGATAAACGTAATACATAATTTTAATATACGTGGGCAAAATGATCATTACAACCAAAATAATTTTTGCTTTACATTTTCGTTTATATATATTTGTAAATCCCAATTTTCTTTTATTGTTGTTGCACCGTTTTAATTTTTGCGAATCGCAAGTGCTTTGATACGCGTATATCTGTATATATAGAATCTTGATTTAATAACTAATACAGGTGTCTAAGGTAGGCTTCCATTACAATACCTTACTGATGAGTCCAGTATTGGAAGCCGGGACGAAACGCCAACATTACGTGATATTCTTTGCAATATATTAGAATAAATAAAATTAAAGATTTTAATGAATCTATGGCTCGTAGCCCTGTTCTCTCATTAGTTTTAAATTCATTGAGCCATTATTACAATTTAAATTTTAAATATACGGAAATGTTTATACAGATACACTTTCCATGTCAAAAGATTTCACATTAAATCGTTCCAATTTTAATTTTGCTATACTAAAGAAATAGCGTAAATTAAATCAACCTAAGTGCATGGTGCTGCCATCTTATAGTTATGCACCAATTATGCAAAACTACGGACAAAAGAATCATTAGATAATGTACTTACCGACAGAAGACTTATGGTAAGTTATCGACGAAAAAGCAAATATATATGATGGCGGGAACGTTGACGATTTATCCCGACGAATTTCCGTTTCTTTCCATGTCGATTTTCCGATTATCTGCTGTAACGTTCTTGCTGCGTCATCTCCTTGTATGTACATGAAATTAAATAGATGTATACTCGTATTAGACAATTAGACATAAAACATCAAATTTTGTTAGTTTTAATTAAGCCATTTCTACGATATAGGATCGCAAGCCGTAAGCCGTAAAAGATTAATCAATCATAATCGATTATTTTTGCCATATTCAACTGTGATTAACTATAATATCTTATGGCTTACATCTTG
Source organism: Cyphomyrmex costatus (assembly GCF_001594065.2). NCBI lineage: Eukaryota > Metazoa > Arthropoda > Insecta > Hymenoptera > Formicidae > Cyphomyrmex > Cyphomyrmex costatus. Next base: position 1,330,443 of record NW_017277451.1, on the reverse strand, counting down.
TGACTCCATTGTAGAAGAGGCATTAGCAAAAATACCTCTGAAAAAATCCGCGATTTTCAAGAATTTTTGTATTCGCCAAGCGATACCGGATTCAATCGTATTACACGAGTAACTGCATTCAACGAGCACACGCAAGACAAAAGACATACGACGTTCGCGACGACCACAAAAAGAGTGTCGTTTTTAGGCGATGAACAAGGCGTGGAAACTATCCCATACGGCACATTGCAAATATTGCAGCACTGTTGCTGCGAGCACGTTCAAACGCGATGGTCCGCAACAATCGTCCATTCAGAAGTTCATGCAATGTTGCGATTCTCGATCGAGTATCGAAAACGGTTAAAGCGACATGAAAACTTAGCCGCAATAATCATTTAGCTTAAAGCCGGAATCGGACTATACGCATTGAAGATTGAAATTGAAGATTGAAATTTGGCCAATCAAATTAATAGCAGCTAAAAATTCTTCTATCCTCATTGGTCAAATTTCAATTTTCAATCTCAATGCGTAGTTTGATTCCGGCCGTAAGTACAATCTTTAAGATATTATAAACCAATCTGAGTACATATTATGGAATTATTCAAAATAATGAATTCCGATCGGAATTGAATATATTATTATATTCAAATAAAATGTGAGGGAGAAAAACAATATTTTAACGCATAATTTCAAAAGTGTGATAGTAATATGCTGCGTTTCATTTAATGATCGAGATGCTTTCGTTTGTCCTTAACGGTTTAGCATTTGATAAACAACAAAGGATGAAACAATTCAACGAGCATTGTTGTAAACGTTAAAATAAATAGAATGCAGCACAAAGATGGCCGTCACCGAATCGTGTCAAACGCTCACTCAACTTTTATAGGCCTTCTACAATAACCCATTACCTAAGTTTTAAGTATTAAATCATAAGAAATTGACCACTCACAGTCGATTATTCTTCTCACATTCGATTGTGATTGGTAAATTTCTTATGATTTAACACTTAAAACTTAAGTAATGGCTTATTGTAGAAGGCCCATTAAACTCCGCTGAACGCGCCCATTTGTTTTGATTACGATATAAGTTCCACGATTCAGTTATGGTCATTTTTCTGCTATATAGTTTCAAATAATTCAAATACAAACTCACCGAGGTATGTACGAGCAATGCAAACAATAAATAGATACATATATATTCAGCGTAATCCGCAAGCCAAAATGGCCTACGTAAGCAATTCAGAATGTCTCTCGTTTGGCCAACAAGGAGAGAACTAATTGTAAAAGGTAACCCAATATTCAATTCGCGCATACCGATTCTCGACGCGAATGAACGCCGAATCGAATTCGACGACGAACAGCGCGGACTCTCCGTGCGACGACCACGTATACGCCGGAAGCGCGGCGCGCGCAGCCGGCCAACCAGCCGATCTCCACATCACACGGCTCGGAGGGGCGCGATCGGATGCCACACTGGGCGGCGGGGGCGCGCGGTACGCCCCACCACTCGCCGCTTGCCTCCGCGCCGCTCCGCTCTGCGCGTTGCGTGCCGCCGTGCCACTTGCGGGCGCGCACGTGTGTTACGTCGGTGTGTGTGTGTGTGTGTGTGTGTGTGCGCATGGGTAGATTTTTTTTCGGTTTTTGAAAGACAGTACACCACGATGGTGATCTCGCAGGAGGTGCTCTCGAAGGCGGAGGAGATCGCCGATCAGGTGAATCTTACGGTGCACGATTGCGTTCCTTTAACCGCTTGGTTGTCAGTCGACTGGTGGATCCCCGTAGCCCCGTGGGGGCCCCGCGCGTGAAAGAACGAAAGGAAATTCGGGTCCCATGGGAGAGAACGAGCCGCACGGCGGCTCGCTCCTACCAACGTCATCATTCTTTCGCGCGCATATTTTCCCATATTTTCGCACACGCGTCTCGCTCGTTATCATGTTTACTCGGTCGCGATTGAAACTGTCGTACGGCCGAGGTTATGAATTCCACAGGTGAATTCTCCTAAGGCGGATTCGCTAGTCGCCAACGATCAAGCTGTAAGGGTTTTTTTTTTTTTACGTTTCTTTCTCAGCGGTCACTCTGCAGATACGTTCATTTCATACAAACAGATTTCTCCAAATGGATTTGATATTTTTTTTGTGGCTGCATATGTGTACAAGGATGACTTTGATTTTTCGCTGATATGTCATACTTATCATCTGTTATTTTTAAATTTGCCTTATATGGACAGATAATTTGAGTAAGTTCTTATTTATGAAAATTACGTTTTCACACTCGTGTGTGTTTAATCTCGTCGAACGATTTTCATTTAATATTGTCATGTTTCACTTGACTGATATTCATATGCGACTCCAATGGATATGTGGATCTTATTGTCTATACTTTCACAGACCTACTTTTCATACTTGTGCACAATAATGCAACGTTATTTTCTGATCAACAAGTTTGAAATATATATGAAGAAAATAATAATTATCAAACAGTAAGACAAAACAAAACATCCATATAGTACAGACATCTAAAGAATATCCTAAAGATGTCCCTATGTCTTATAGACAATCCTAGAATTATCCTTTCAATAAAGTAGTTATTATTACTAAGTATTTAATGTGAACAGATTTTAACAAATAATTTATAAAGAAAAAATCTACAGTTTTTATAATATAATTTTCAAGATGTTATACTTGAAAAGTCTAAAATCTTACAAATCATATCTGTTAAGAAGCAGATATGATTTGTAACTTTTTTTATTCCATTAAATAAAATTAGTAGATATAATTGAAATACACATTAAGGTATTTATCTATTACAACAGGTAATCCGTAATGGCAAGCATGTGCTTCCGACATTGGCACGATTATGCCTCATCGCTACATTCCTAGAAGATGGTTTACGAATGTGGTTCCAATGGAGCGAACAGCGAGAATATATGGACGCTTCCTGGGGCTGCGGAAAATTCTTGGCTACCGTCTTTGTCTTTGTAAATCTTGTTGGACAACTCGGCGGATGTATTATGGTGATTGGCAGATTACGAGTCAGCATAGCCTGTGGAATCCTGTTCTTCATTGTGATCCTACAAACTATCGCTTATAGCATCCTATGGGATATGCAATTCTTATTCAGGAACTTGGCGCTAATAGGAGCGCTCTTATTAGTATTGGCTGAATCCCGTGTCGAAGGCAGATCACTGTTTGCCGGCGTTCCTAGTCTCGGCGACAACAAACCTAAGAATTTACTACAATTAGCCGGTCGAATACTGTTGGCGTTTATGTTCATCACGCTGATTCGCTTCGAAATATCCTTTATGCAAATTCTCCAAGATATCGTTGGTAGCATCCTGATGGTGCTAGTGACAATCGGCTACAAGACTAAGCTGAGCGCGTTATTACTTGTTGCTCTACTGACCGCATTAAACTTTTACCACAATGCGTGGTGGTCCATTCCCGATTACAAACCTCTTAGGGATTTCCTCAAATACGACTTCTTCCAAGTAAGTTTTTCTGAATTACATTACGAGAAGAAAATTGCTAAATTAAAACATTATAAAGGAAGAGCTAATTTTAATTATTTTGAATCTAAAGATTTAAATTGCTTACTTTTGAAATAATTGTAATTTTTGTGTGGTTCATTATTGCTTGTTATTGTTTAATTATGATTCCAATATTTAACTTTATCTTCTATATACATATTATAGCATTTATTTCCTATTTTATTTTATTTTATTACAGACATTATCAGTCATTGGTGGCCTCCTGATGATAGTCTCTTTAGGTCCAGGTGGTGTATCGATGGATGAACATAAGAAAGAATGGTAGAAATAATTCCACTTATGGATATCGAAAATGCATGCGTCATTGGGTTGTTGTTATGAAAGTTAAAATGAACTATCATGTCTCCCGTTTTGTCTTTATATACGCTCAAAAAAAAACATAAACGAGTCAAATAACAAGAAATTCATTGCATGGATATTACTGGTCTAGAAGCGATCATATTTTATGTTGACTGATCGAATTTTATATTTTAACATTGTAACAAAACATTCAAAAAATTTCAAGATCAGTAAAATTATCCATAATATTTTAGAATGTAAAGTTGGAAAGAAAAAAACAAAAAAATTATACACACTACAGCTCATAAAAGTTTGGACACCCGCATAAATTCCATTGAATGGTCATGTAAAAAAATTTAAGATATAAAACAACAATTGTGTTATTCTTTTATATGTTTAAGATACTTATACACATATTAACCAATTACAACAGCTTTATAAATTATTTTTAATTTTGTATTCTAAAATGTATTTGTCTTCGTTTCGTATATATAGATCATTAATACAATAATTCATAAATTTAGAAAATTTGGGATATAAAATTAAAAATAATTTATAAAGCTTTTGTTTGATGTTGGTATGTGTATACAGTGGGTTGCCAAAATATTAGGGACAGTGCGATTTTTCTATTAATTTTGATTTTGCAAGTGCCTCTTAATGAGATTCCGTGAAGTATTTTTATTTTTAATACCTGTTTTGGTTATTCTATCTTATTTGTAAATTCTATGTAAAGTCTGACAATATTGACATAAAAATAACAGAAAAATTGCACTGTCCCTAATATTTTGGCAACCCACTGTATCTTGAAATATACAAAAGTATAATCATTCAATTGTTGTTTTATAATATTAGAAAATTGTTTATGTGATAATTAAATGAAATTTATACAGGTATCTGAATGAGTGGCAGTGTACATACATATAACAAACACATACACACGCACGCACGCACACGCACCCATGTAAAAATATTTAAGAACGGTTGACATTGTACATATGACGCTGCGTTTAATGTGGATAATGTTTTTTTTTTCTATGTATTTTTGATTTACCTAATTTTAATCGTGAACTAAACTGATTATTTCAAAACTTACATTTTAATATCGGATATATGCTTCCACATTCTGTATCTAAGATTTAAGAATTTCCGGGAAGAAGAGATCCGTCGATACTAGTTTTACTGTAACCTTTTTTTTAACTTAATTGACTGTAAATAAGTGTTCCAGATTTGTCTTAATTGTGAAATATAAGAGAAAGAGCGGATTGTTAATGAGAAATCAGCAGGTTAAGGGTTATTATAGTTAGCTCCAATAATATGTCATGCGAAAATAAACCAATCTTAAAATAGCGCGCGTTCGAACCTCTCTTTACATCAGTGAAACAAGAAAGAGAGAAGAAAGAGAAGGAAGGTGGACGCCAATTCTACAAAGTTACTAGGGGAAGTGTGCAACACCTTTTCGATATCTTCTCGAGGCTAACCGGTAAAAAAGGCAAAATTCGAAGAAGTCTGAAAAGATGAGAATTAAGAATCAAGAGTGTAAGCGAGTACCTGTGAGTAAAGGTACCACTATTTTGTATGGAAAACCATTTGCCTATGTTGTAAGATCGGTGGTGCGCGATGAAAGATGTGACCATTGCCTACGAAGGTAAAAAAATGTTTTATCAGATATATATACATATATATATCTATATAAAAATATAATCTTGATAGAATCGTCTTGTCCTATTGTTCCTTCAATCCCAGCCTTATTTTACGTTTATTGTTATAATTGACTGTTGAACTTTATTATAAACTGTATGACGTTGCTAATTTATCGAGGTCACTTCGTATAAATAACATTCGTATATATAACAAAATTATTATATTTGTACAATATTTTATACATATATAAAATTTAATAATTGCTTTATTAATAACAATTAGCATATCTCTTGTAATTTATTGAATATTATTATTGACGAAATGTTAAAAAAGACGATTGTCCCTTTATACATATATTGTGAACACAACTTCTGTAATTTTTATACAGAATTATATATAATGTATATTAAATAGCAAAATATTTTAATCTGAATTTTACACACACTCACACACACACACATATATATATATTCTATATATATATGCGCACATATTTTGTATTAATCTATTTACAAACCTTACTGATGTTGCAAAAGTTCAGCATTAAATGTAAAATACAAGTTTAAAATAGTAAATACTTTTTATCAGCCCAAAATTTCTAATGAATTATATTAAAATAGTTTAATAAGAATTTAGACTCATTTTTTATTATATACACTTTTTTATACTTGTCAATCTTCTATGTTTGCAATATCTGAAAATATAGTTTTATTTCGCAATGTTTGAATATACTATATAATTTTAGTTTATGTCAAAATTGATACGGTAATATATAAATGGAATTTAAACAATCAAATCTAACATTTTTTTTTTCCAAATTTTACTTTTAAATATATGTATAATAGTATAGTTTGAAAATGTAAAAGAGAAAAAATAATATCTAATCTTATAAATAATGTTTCATATTTTTGGGATAATTTTAATAGGAAAATATAATTTTAATCTTCATTATCTCTTACAACGATATATACCTATATATGCTTTTTATATGGTTTTTAATTTTTTATTTGAAACAATTGAATTAATTTTTGAAATGAATATTTTATCATAAAAAAACAAAGTTATTCATCATAAAAATATTACTTAAGAGATGACCTGTGTGTGTGAGAAACAGAATTTATAATAAATTATATATTTTTTTTTCTTTTGTTGGAAACAGCTGTTAAATTAAAAATTTGTAAAAATAAATTTTTAGAGAAAGAGAGAAGCGCATTTCTATTTTTATATTATCTAAATATAAAAATATCCTGTTATAATTTAAATCGTTTGCATTATATTATATAAAACGCTACGATATATCGAAGGAAAATGGTAACAAGTTCGAAATTTAAGGTTATGAACAGTGCCGGTGTTTATTCTTCGAACAAAAATAAGTAGGCTAGGTTATATTGCGCTTTAAAATCTTCACATATTCGGAATAGAAAGATAGAATATTTCTTAAATGTAATTTGTGCTGTGATTTCGAAATGAGTGCCGACTTAATAAAAAAAGGAACAACAATCTTTATCGGTAAACCATTCGTTTTTATTCTTAACTCGAAACATAGGACTACTCGATGTGACAATTGTTTGAAGAGGTATGAAACCATATACTAAGTACTTAAAACAGCATATAAAATTGCAAAATTATATTTGAACGATTTTCTTTTACATTATTTTAATTTAAATATTTTGGATTGTATTAGTTTTGTGTATCGTCCTGGTGAAAAGTTTTTTTTAGGATTCATAGAATTGTTATAAATAAATTTTCAAATTCTTTAGAATATCTATATAATTTTATATCTTTTAAAAAAATTTCTCAGATTTTTATATGAATTGGAACGCGCTTCAAAAGTGACTAGAATTAAGAAAGACTCTGTCTTTTCTGGAATTCTTTATAGGTATGTCAATTTTAAAATATTTTAAGACTTTTAACATTTCTCTCATTTTATAATATTTAGAAAGAAAATTTATAAAATCTGAAAAACATTTTTATATCTTAAGATATTTTTTCAGAAATGTTCCTACATTTAAAATATGACGAATTCTTAAAGATGTGAGAATTTTTTTTCACCAGGGATACCAAATTACTGTCAAGTATAAATACATCTGATACATTATGTGTTGCATTAAGTATCATACTATCATATGATTTATCATTGCAGCGGGAAATTATTAAAGTGCTCGGGTTGTCAGTATGTGTATTATTGCGACCGCAGTTGTCAGAAAGAATCGTGGTCAATACACAAGACAGAATGTACACGTTTAAGAAAGATATCGCCGAAAGTGTTGCCAGATGCTGCTCGACTTATGGCACGTATAATTCTCAAGCTCAATCAAGGTGGAGCCGAGGAAGTGGGCTATTACACTGAGAAAAATTTTAGAAGATTCAAAGACCTAATGTCTCGTAAATATTTTTTCTTTCTCTAAAAAGAAGACATTTTAAGAAAAAAAATGTATAAATATGCATAATCAATTTGTATTTCTGAATTGTAGATTATTCAGATATAAAAGTGGATGTTAAGCGAATGGAACATTTCACCATGTTATGTGGAGTTTTAGTCCAGTTTCTCGATGAGACATTTATACCCAATATCGCAGAGCTGATGGGTATTTATGGCAGGATATGTACTAACTCCTTCAACATATTGGATCTCGATATGAATACCATCGGAGTTGGCATTTATTTGGGAGCATCTGTGATGGATCATAGTTGTAAACCTAATGTGGTTGTTGTTTTTGAAGGAACTACCATTATTGTTAGAACATTAACGGACCTTCCTTCTTTGGATTGGTCACAGGCAAGTATTGACATAGATGTAAACTTCAATAGAGTTGAAAAACATTTTTTTTTTTATTTTATAGCTCTCAAAAGTTTGATGTAATTGATTCTACTATCTCTTGATAATTAAAAACAGCTCAATATACTTAGATATGTTTTACATTTCGGAATTTGTAATTTTATTTTACGCAGATAAGAATATCCTACGTGGATTTACTAAATTCTGATAAAGATAGGCGCGAGGAATTGCATAGTTCGTACTACTTCTGGTGTGATTGCGGAAGATGTAAACAAGAGGAACCAGTGGCCGAAGCGGCTGCGTGTCCAAACTTATCATGCAACTCGCCGTGTTTGATTGAAGCTGACGAATGCGAGAAGTGTAGCACGAAAATATCTGTAGAATTTAAAGAGATATTTCGAGAAGTCGTTGACTTCACTGCTCACCATTTGGAAAAAATGAAAACTATGGCTTGTATCCTTTTGATAAATATATTAAAAAAAGCTTAATATATTTTTATTTTAATAGATACAAAAAAATATATATATAGATTTTGAACAATGCATTTATTCTACACAATAAAAAACATTTTCCTCAATATGTTTCCTTATTAATGTCAATAGATCTTGATGTTAGTAAGATATGTTTGAAAAAACAGAAGGGTGTAATGCATAAATTTAATATACAACACGTCCGTACTTTAGAAATGGCTCATATCGCGGCTATGAACCTGAATTGTTGGGAAGATGCGGAGTTTTATGGCAAGGAACTTCTGCCAGGATATTTGTGAGTGATCATTTATTTAATCTATACATGCAATAAGATAATTCATATCACATACTTCTTTATTTTAAATGAATAATTTCAGTTATGAGGTTGTCATTACTTGCTTTTCAGATTGTATTACGGGGAAGTACACCCTTTGACAGGATTGTTGTATCTCACGATAGGAAAGATACAGTTACACCTGGAAAAACCGAAAGAAGCGCTCCAGTCATTGAGCAAAGCGAGTACGGTGCTAACAATAACGCACGGTGATAAGCACTCCTTAATGGAAAAGGAATTGAGACCTTTACTCTATCAAGCTGCTATGGAGTCGAATAGCGCGCAATCTTAAATTTTTGTAATTTTTATAGTAATAAATTATTTATGTTTTTAAACACAGCGTATTTTTTATTTTTAGTCTATCCTAATTACATTTGTTTTTAAACATAAAAAATTTAGCATATTAATGTATTTGTAAAAATAATTAATGACAATTATTTTATATCTATGTATTACTCTGTCGTTTGAAATATCGTGTTCATGATTATAAAAAATTAGAATAGTATACAAAATAAAAACACGAAAACGGCATATATTCTTGAAGAGAAAGCAAAATCAGTATATACTTTGAAAAATCGAACTCGTCAAGATAATCAAATGAAATCTTTACATTTTGAGGGCAAAGAGAAAGATTAAGATAAAACAAATGTAAAGTAAGACTCAGCTTTTAGCGACGTAAAGAGAAGATATTCAAAAAAGAAGACAACAGATTGCATTCGGAGATAAATTGGAAAAAATCTCTTTTATTATCACCACGGAGTTTATTGGCGATCGATATTTTTTATGAATGGCACAGAGAGTCTAGAGCGGTCGGCGCTGCCAACTTTACGACGTCGAGAGAGAAAGAAACAGCTGCTGCATATGACAGCTGTCTTGAGTGCATTCAGTGACGAGAGTCCGAGAGATCCGGCTTCATTCTATGAGGCTTTTGGATCGTGCTACACGGGTGGTAAGTGCATTTTCACGCAAATGTTTTACGAATTTTTGGGGTGATCTTGATCGTTCATACGATTCATCAAACTCTCCCGTGGAAAAAAATTCAATTTGGGTTAGAGAGTCGAATCTTATTCAATCTTGTTTGCGAAGATGCGTGGGCTTTAATTGTTCCGATGCTTGTACAGTTCCCATCTGTTCCATTAGAATACGGTACATTTCTCAGAAACGACGTGGACAGTACTTGTCATCGCTATAACAATCATCAAGTACAGCAATTAAGTTATTTACCGCCGTTATCACTAGCAATATGTTTTTAGCTTGCGTTATAAGAGCCGCAGAGTATTCTCTAATAATCGCGATGACAATAAAAATTATACAGTCTTTATGTTTATTTCTGGAAATGATATGTTTATGTTATTATTTTATAAGTATTTTGTAAGTATTTTTATTATTTTTTGCTTTATTTTAATATATTTTCTACAGGTGTTTGCAGTCAACTTTCTTTTTAAGCATCAAAGTTATTTTCTTCAACTAATGCTTCTTTGAAGAATCGCATGATGTTTTCTGCCATTAAAAGATTAGCCGGTAAGTCCGATGGGATTGGCAATACGTCTCCCAGACCAGCCCATCAATCCATGCCAACGAATCTTCAGAGGAAGTTTGCTAAAGGCGTGCAATATAATAGTAAGTGCATGTACATGCTTTACATGTGAATGACGAAGTAGAACATCAGTTGTAATGCAAACTTTGCACATTATTTTTAGTGAAAATAATAATAAAGGGAGACAGGAATGTAGGAAAGACATGTTTATTCCATAGACTGCAGGGGCAAAAGTTTATCGAAGAGTATATACCCACGGAAGAGATACAGGTAGCGAGTATACAGTGGAATTACAAAGCCACCGACGACGTGGTCAAAGTGGAGGTATGGGATGTCGTAGATCGCGGTAGACGCCGGCGGAAATTAGAGGGTCTAAAGATGGACAATGCTCCGGCTAATGTAGAAAATGTTATCGAGGAACCTGCCCTAGATGCTGAGTTTCTTGACGTTTATAAGGGTACCAACGGCGTTATCATTGTAATGGACATCACAAAGAACTGGACGTTTGATTATGTCCAGCGTGAGCTGCCAAAGATACCTAGCCACATACCTGTCATTGTTCTCGGCAACCACTGTGATATGTCACATCATAGAACCGTCACTGCGGATCACGTGACATATTTCATAGATTCACTACACGAAAGAATTGCACAAGTAATTGAAATAATTATTAATATTCTAATCATTATGTGTCTCGTTACCAATGAATATTTTTTTAGTAGTAAATTAAAAAAAAGGTTTACAATTATCGTGCCTAGTAAGAATTTAATTTAAATTGCTATCATAAATAATTTTTTAATTTCTAAAATTAAGAAATTAATTTCGTATCTTGTCACACAATCTAACTATTCTCAATATTTTAACAAATATTATTAAAACATGAAACTATCACACTTTATACAATTTTGTTTGAAAGAATGTTAAGGCTTTCTGTAAATAAAAATAATGTAAAGAATTAAAGTCTTTAAAAAAAAAATCACATTTTATTAATTGTATTATATTCTATTAATCAATTTTATTAATCATTTCTTTGAAAAGAATTTATTGATTTGTGTAATTTATATCGAGCAATACTCATAACTCAACATCAACTAAAAGACTTCACATGATTCTAAAGTTAAATGAATCGTTGTAGGTGAGATACGCGGAGTCATCGATGCGAAATGGCTTTGGCCTAAAATTGTTACACAAATTTTTCAATCTACCATTTCTGCAACTACAACGCGAGACACTGTTGAAGCAACTTGAGACCAATGAAGAGGAGACGCGTTTAACTATCCAGGAATTAGATCTCTTCCAGGACAGCGATGACGCTGATTACAATAAATTCCTAGACAATCTTGTGAATCGTAGAAGAGCCCTTGCCGATTCAGTGTCCGCTAGCAATCTAGTCTCAAATGTTGTTCCGTTGACTATGAGTAATTATCAGCTTACAGCTTCCAACACAAATGCCACCGGAGAAGTCAAAAGATCGGTCTCGATGCCCGGTCCGATCGGAGGTGGGACTCCAATACCGGTAAAAAATTTGGAAATAAAACCGAGGAAGGAGAGCTCTACGGCGAGCACATTAGATAATGTAGTTAATTCCACGAAAACATCACAAATTACGACATCTGTTTCGCAAAATTCCACTGTTAAAATAGAAGTGATTAAACCAGTTGAATCCACCAATAACAATAGTGAGAGGAGAGATTCACTCAATCGGTCGTCACTCATGTCCAAAATCTTTGGTCATAAGAAGGAAGATGAGACAGACGGGAAATTGCCAAATATTAAAAATGTTAATTTGAATGCACCATTGACTAATGTTGAAGACTTTGTGCCGGATGGAATGCTAGACAAATCATTTTTGGAAGGCTGCAATCTGAGCCCTAATTCCCTTACTCCAGAACCGGACCCTGCACCAGCTCCAGAAGAGGCAGAATCTGAGAGGTAAGCAAAAAGCTTTCTAAAAAAAAGCTTTAATATTTTTAAAAAATATAAGTAGAACACACAAACCGGAAAATCATATAATTATACAATTATTATATTGTAGTTTATAAAGTAATTTACTTTTTGTATTTAATTTTATTTTAGTTAGAAATTTACTTACGTAAATTATCATTATTTTCTTAAAATCTTTAATTCTCTTGTATTTATCTTTTTATTTTCGTACATATCAATAGTTTTTTTTTATTCTGATTTTAGTAATGTAATTCTCTATATTTTTCAATATATTACAAACATAATTAATACATACATATTACTAAGAATTGTATTTTCCATGTTATTGCAAGTAGTAATTAATTGTAAGTAGTAATTAATCGGTATTAATATATTATCACAATATTTTTACAGTGACATGGAGACTGGTAATCCTCTGGTAGCCGGTTACGAGGATGACTTGTCATCCATTGAAGAAGTAGTTTCTCCTATACAACCGAAATTATCAGAGAATCCGCTATCCAAACAAAAACACAAATTAGAACCGTTATCAGGTCCAGAGAAAAATATCGAGCAGCCAAATCAAGTCACAAAAAGCAATTCTGTTTCTTCTATAGAACAAGAATTGCAGATCTCCAATGAATATGAGTCAAACGAGCAGCCAGACATAAACTCGGACGCTTTTGATAGCTGGTTACGACGGGATTCCAAATGGCGACAAAGTCCTGAAGGAGGTGAGGATGTGAGTAGTACTAGTACAAGGAAGGATAGACTAGAATTGAGCGATAAAAGTCTGGACGTTAGCATGACAAGTTCTAATGTTCATCTGGAGCTACTCGATGATACTAGTGTGCGCCACATAAGCTCCAATGCTAGTAGTCCGGTGATGAAAGAAAAAAAGAAACATAAAGAGAAGGTAATTGTCTTCAACAATAATTTATGAAAAAAGATTCTTAGTTGATCTAGAGAGCGTTTTTTTCTAATTCTTTAATTGATTTTGAGTTGTGGATTTATTATTTATTTTTTTTGTCGATTTTAGGGGGATGAAAAGGAGAAAAGGAAAAAGAAGAAGTCAAAAGACAAAGATAGAGATAAGGAGAAAACTGAGAAAACCGAAAAAAAGAAAAAACGCTCGTCGCTTCGATCGAAGGACGAAAATCGAGAGCGAGACGAGCTTGAGGAATTTTTGAACGGCTCTGTTACGAGAATTGGCATTGATATGGCCTACGAGGCAATTTAGCATTCTGTGTTTGACATAATGATAGGGAATATTACAATTCTTAATTCTTATACTTAAACAGTTGTTAAAAGCGCCACGCATCTTCCAGAAAGACTTCGCTCTCTTCGATGTAATGTATATTACGCTTCCCCGAAAGCGGAGGAATAAGATTATTTTTTGCGAAAAAAGAATAATGTGTTTCGAATTGCGGTGTTAATCTGCGAAAGAATATACTCATTCCGCAAACAGTGAGACGTCCGTTTTGGAGCTGCTTTAACCCGTATTTCAATCGGGCTCAGTATCTCAGTCTGCCACGATAAAAGTTGTGATTTTGAGTGATACATTTCAGCGATCAACTATGCACTTCTTTATATTGCATTTCTCATTTTGGATATTTGACGATTTTTAACGTACATTTGAGAAATCGTACGCGATGAGTTTGTTGCGTGAATGGATACAGTACGCGAATATTCTTATACCCCGTACGTAATATGTTGACTATGTGACATTATAACGGCATATACATATTTATTTATTACACTTTCTATTTTTAATATTTGTGTTCACTTATAATAAGATATGTATATTTATCGTTGATACCATTTATAAATTTTCTCTTTAGCCTATGCGTTCTAATACATATATGCGCTCTGTCCTTGTTGAATATAATTCTTTTAAAAAAGTTATACTATATAAATGTTACGTTATTGTTGTATTTTTCATAACGGTGTATAGCATTGTATAGCATGCAGCTTCATGTTAATAAATGTATATAAAACAAACAAAATGTCTTATTTCTATAATCGCAGTTTTGAAAGATACACTATGTTCTAAAAAAAATGTTACTAATTTAATTTCAGCTCATTTAATCTCGAAAAACGCTAGAATGGTCCATTTTAGATTCCTCTCTGGTAATAGTACAGAGAGAAACCTAAATGATTTGAAAGTGGATGCCTGTGTTTTTAAATTAAATTTGCTATTGATGTCTCTATATGCACGAAGAACTATATAAGTATGGATGTTTCTGGTAAGTGACACATCCATAGTCTTTTTCTAAGAGGCACTCCACTACCTTTACAGATTACAATCGATGATATTTTTTTTATGTTTCAGCAAATTGACGTCATTTTTACATCGAAATAACATTAAATACATCATTATGATGTCAAATGATGATAAATAAATGTCAACCTGCTATCTAGATTGTCCCTTCTTTTTTTACTTTTAATACAACACACTACACAATAAAAATATATTACAATAAAATTATGTATACATTTTTCTGGTAATTAATCTAGTAAAAACAATTTATGTAAGTCCTCTACCACTTGCGTAGATTCTAATTAGCGGACCTCTTTTCTTTTGAAACAAGGATGGAAATAACGCATTATTTGTAACACTGTTATCGTTACTTTTTTTACAATAACAAAGTAATGACGTTACAATTTTTCATATCGATAATTAAGACCAGAATTGGAAAAGTCACTTCTGGAAAGTAACTTTTGTTACTATTTATTTATTGAAAAATATAACATCACTTTACTCGTAAACTAGTGAAGATTACTAATACGTTATTCATTAGTCATTAATAACTAAAGTAACGAAGTAATTTTTTTCATTAAATAATGAGTTATTTTTAGATATAAGAATACGCATTTTCTGCACCATTACCGTTACTTGTTTATAATACTACAATTTTTTATGGAGTTTATAATATTACAATTTTTTAACTATAATTATCGAATACCTTAGTCCAACTCCTTCCGAGTCGTTTTTCTTGAGTTAAATTAATGACTTTTAATCAAATTTTGCTTCATCTTCTAAAGGTGTTCGTTTAGGAATAAAATTAATAAGTTAAAATTGCGAGGGCGCGCTTGGAGGGTAAGTCAAAAGAATCTTGTTTTAAATTATATATTTATTACGTTTAACAAAAAAGATAAGACAAACATTAATTATTAAGTTTTAGAATAATAAAGGAAGGTAATTTTAATGACGATGTTACAACAGTATAGTTTATCCGAATCTGAATCAACAATTGAATCAATTTTCATCTGAATCTTTCAACAATTTAATTATATTTAATATAATAAGAAAACTCTTAAGCCGTTCGAGGTCTGAACCAATCAAACCCCGTAGTTAATGATGTGCGCAAGGCACCGCGCCAAACAGTTGAGTGAGCGCTCGCTATTATTGGTGTATTCTTCCAGATCTAAAATTCTGATTGGATGATCTAAAAGAATACACCAATAACAGCGAGCGCTCACTCAACTGTTGAGTCCGTTGAACGCGCCCTAATTCTCGTGCTGTTTACCATCATTTATCCGTCACAGCTGACAGCGAAACGATTACACGTGAAACAAATATTTTGGAATATCTTTTTTATTGGACCTTCGATGCAAGCTTAGGATTATTTGTGCACGTTATACGCTTGGGGTACCATTTGGTATGTACGACCTACAGAATTTCTACAATAAGTAAATTATAACCTCAAGTGACAGCTGTAAGAGCTGAAATAAGTGAATTTTTCATTTTTTTTCTCCAATTTTCTTATAAAATTTAGCATTATCCATATTATTTTGATGTGTACTTTCATCGTGTGAAAAAATTTCATGATCTATAAAGCCAATTCGGAGAAAATGGTTCACTGTAATTGTTGGTCATTCCCGTTGCTTTAGGTCCTTTAGGATCTTCTTAAAGATTGAAGATTGAAATTTGGCCAATCAAAATAATAGGAGTAAGATTCCTTTATTTTCATTGGTCAAATTTCAATTTTTCGATCTTCAATCTCAATCATCAATGCGTAGTCTGATTCCGGCCTTAAATGTATTGTGATATTATTACATGTTCATTATTTGTATCTAAATAAAATGGAAATGCTATTAGGTTTTTTGTAGTATATATATTTATATCATGGACAGAAACTATCAATAAAAAGCTATTTAATTTTTTTGTTAGGAAATTCTACAAGTGATGTATTAATGACGTTGGCATTAAAAGTGGAAACATTAAATAAAGATACGTTCCATCAGGAAAAAGGTCATATGTATTAAGTAAATTGATGAAATTGGACTGTATATTTATAGTCAAGCATTATTTTTTCAACAAAATGCCTTACTATGCAGTAGCCATGGGTCGAAAACCTGGAATTTATGCTACATGGTAAAGAAATTAATTTAATTAATAAATTATCAGCAAAAGGAAATTCACACGGAATTGTAATAGTATCTAAGATCCAGCTTGACTATTAAAGACAATTTCTTATTGGTTGTATTTCTCACATATACGATCTATAAGATTTAATATTTAAATATTGTTAAATAAGAGTTTGTTCTGTTTTTAACAGGGACGAATGTAGTGCTCAAGTTCTTAAATTTCCTGGATCAATATATAAGAAATTTGCAACAGAAAGCGAGGCTCAAAACTTCATAAAAGAGCGTTCTTCTTCAACTATAGGAAAAAATTCTACTAAAAGCTATGCTTCATCAATTGTGAAATCTGCAAGGTAAATATTAACTCGTCACTGGTAATATAAAATTTTTAATCATAATCTATATTCTCTATTATTGAGGTTTACAACAGACTTTTTTTATTGATTTAAATTATACAAAAATCTGAACAATTCTTATATATTTTTAAACCTTTAACGAGTTTTTACCATAATAGAAGTAAAGTTATTTCACTCCCTTTTTATAGATTTAAATGTAAAATTATGTTTAAACATCATAATGTGATATAAATTTTTATATGAGTAAATAAAAAAAATCTTTAAACTGAAGTAGTTGAGGGTATTATTTAAAAAAGAAAATATAATATGATGTTTACTTTGAAACGTTAAATTATTTGAGAAAAATGAAGATTTTTATAAATAAAAAAGTCTCAAGCTTTTTGGGAAAAAATAAAATTATTGCAATACCAAATTCCTATTCGTTTTCTTAAATTTTTCACAATTAAAAAATTGACTATGTCTTAAAAGATCCCGCATTGCCGGTGGAGGATAACAATTCCTGTTTAATATAAATAAGAAAAAAGTATTGCAAAATTAATGGAACTCTGAAATCTTATTACAATATAATATCGTTTAAAGCTAATATTTTATGTAGATCTCAAATGTTGCCGAAACAACTGTTTACACTTGGTCGTAAGCAGTCTGCACTAGTTCAGACAAAACCATTATTATCAATTTCAAAAAGGACATTATCTTCAAGTGACGATAGTAATGAACACCCAAGCAAAAAGAGAAAAATAGCGGACATTTCAAACTATTGTCTTCGTTGTGTAGCTCCTCTTGACCAGGTTTGAAATTACTAGTACATCAATAAAGCTTCTTAAAAACTAAACTAATCAACTCTAATATTTACAAATTTTTTAATTTTAATATCAAAGCCCATAATTTATAATTTCATCGATTTTTGTAATTCATGAAGTTGATAGAAATGATCAGTATAGTCTCTGAGAGTTTTATGTGATTTAAAAATAAAAAATAAATTATATTATCAAAATATATTTCATAAATTTGGAATTATATAGGATGACAAAGCGAATTTTATCATGGATAAAGACGACTATGTGAACGTTTTTACGGATGGTGCCTGCAGTTCAAATGGATATAAGAATGCACGAGCCGGTATTGGTGTTTGGTTTCGAGACAACCATCCCTTGTACATTTTATTTTTCAGTTTTATCAATTGACTATCGAAACTCAATCTACATATAATAGTTATAATTTTCGTAGAAATGTATCTGAACCGGTAGACGGACGACCTACTAACAACATGGCAGAGATTCAAGCTGTTACAGTAGCTGCAAAACAAGCGAAAAAGGCAGGGATCAAGAAATTGAAAATCAACACTGATTCTAAATTTCTCATCTCCTGCATTACGCAATGGATGCCAGCGTGGAAGAAAAGAGGATGGAAGACTGTGGGTAACAAACCAGTTATAAACAAAACAGAATTGTTGGAAATGGAGAAAGAATTAGAGAATTTGACTGTTGTTTGGGTAAGCAACTTTTTATTTAAGTTTTATATATATATATACATATATAAATGTTTATATAATTAATATAACATAAATGTACTATGTATATATATTGTAAAAGTCAGGGAATGGAAGTAACTCGTTACTTGTAACGAAGTTACAGTTACAAGTTACTTTTTTGGTAACTTTACTGGTAACTGCGTTACTTTCTTTTTTTGGTAACTGTAACGGTAACGAGTTACATTTTTTGGGTAACGGTAACGAAATTTACAGTTACTTTTGTCGTTACTTTGCACACGATTGAACACGGTTCGATTGGATACATGCTATTTATAGCGCTTATCAATAAGACTTGAAAGCCCTTAGACATTCGGCCGTTATGATTCAGTAATTATTTTACACTTCTATCTTCTATGTAATACATAGGACATACAAATATTTCAATTTGCTGCATATTTTACAGGTTTTAGAATTACAAAATTGTGTTTAAAAAAAATTAAAAAATAAATTAAATAATAGTAAAATGAGAAGGGTTACGAGCCAAAAATGAAACAGTTTATTTCCGATAAGAACGACGATGACAATGTAATTAAATGTATAAATATATATTAGAACAACAACATGGATAAAACAAGATAAAAACAAACGACGTTTCGACACTTATTGTCATCGTCTTTTAAACTGTTTCGCTTTTGGGTTCATAGCCCTACTCATTTTACTATTATTTAATTTATTATTTGAGCCATTCTACATTGTTTTTTTTTTTTTTAATAAAACTATATATTTGTCAGTATTACATATAAAAAAAAAAATGCAAAAGTACATTTTTAAATTGATTTTAAAAAAGTAACGGAAAAGTAACGAAAAGTGATTTTTCAAGTAACGGTAACTGTAACGAGTTACTTTTAAAAAGCGATAACTGTAACTGTAACTAGTTACATTTTTTACTCGGTAACGAGTAACTGTAACTAGTTATTTTTAAAAAGTAACTTTCCATTCCCTGGTAAAAGTATGAGGCATTTAATCTTCTAGAATCATGTGAATGGACATGCAGGAATTTATGGTAATGAAATGGCAGACAAATTGGCAAGAGAAGGCTGTTTGCGATATAAAAATAAAGTTGAATAAAAGATAAAAGTACAAGTATACTTCCTATAAATTGTATCTTAAATTATTTGTTTATATTTGCATATGTAAACTTTGTTACAGAAAACATTGTGTAGACATTATACATAAAATTAATAATGCATAATATATTAATATAATTTTCTTTTTTCAGTACACTATTGTAAAAATAATGTGATTAGATACAAAATAAAATTGAAGAATAAATTATTGTACTTATACATATGGGCAGAAATTATTACTATATATATAATACTATATACATATATCCTCCAACCATTGCTAATTCGTGACTTGAATCAGTTTCAACACTTTGTTGGCTGAAAGTGCCTGTGCTTTGGGAATCCTAATAACTCATTGATTCATCTGAAAAATGTAAACAGTTTTTTTAATATTGAAAAAATAATTAAAATTTATTTTATGTTTTACCTATTTGAGTTGTAGCATCGACAGACTCAATACATTCAAGGCCACCTATGTGACCTCTTCGACCTGGTTCTCGTTGACAACTTAAGAACTCCATTTTTTCTTTAGATATCATATTTATTATATCTGTATGTGCGATGTCGAATAAGTTATCGAAATTCGAAACGAATTCTTGTTCTTTGTTTTGCTGGCCAATTGATTTACGGTTAGAATTTTTTCGTAATTTATCATAACTATCATAAAGTTTCTCTACTTTTTCAATGCATTTTTGTTTTCTTCTTGTCATAATTCCTGATTTTTGCCAAAAAATGCAAACTTCGTCAATAACAATTGTTGCACTTTGATGCAGTGATAGGTTTAGCAATTGAGTATTGTACAAAAGAGTTTTCAATATTTGTAAACTTGAAGGCAATTTGTTGCCAACAATCTGAAAACTCAAGTAGCCTACTAAATACACGGATTTTCTCAATTCCATTTTTATTAAAATTTTCTTAAAAAATTCTTTTTATGCGTTCTGTTCTATTTTTATACTTCACTTAATTTCCTAAATAAAATGTATAAATAGATATATATTATTATATTCTGAGTGTAATGAAAATCGTACATCAAAAGACAGTATTCTACAAGTTCTATATATAATTATAATTACTTTGTAATAATAAAATGTATAATTACTACGTAATTAAGTATAAAGATTTGGAAGTAATTTCTTTTTAGAGTATATTTAGGGCCCGCTTTGGCCAAACTCTAATGAATAGGTGCCGGAAGCCCACCTGGTGGCCATTTCGTCAAAACACATGGCTGTGATTTAGTACAGGCCGTGATGGGGACAACGTTTTTTTTTTATAAAGTTCCACAAAAAGACGTTTTTCGAATTTATCCGTATATAATATTAATATATTTTTAATATTTGAAATTGATTTTTAAAGCTATTTCAATCGATGATAATTTCAATAGTCGATATATTATTTCATCAAACAGCTTTAAAAAAATACAAACTAAAAACTAAATAACAATTTATCGAAAAACGCCTTTTTTGGAGGAGCTATGGAAAAAATAAGTTGTTGTCTCCTTATCACGGCCTATACTTAATCACCACAATGCATTGTCAAGAAATGATCACCAGCCTGATTTTGTAACAAGTTTCGTGACTATAAATGAGCAACTGCCTTGGATGAATCTAACAACAGAGACTCTTTCTAAGCTTCAGTTTTTGCTTGATTGCAAGTTTCTATTTTATATTACTACGACTTGTTCTTGCAACCATACTTAGGATCCGTTGCGACTTCCGACTTAAACATACTAATGAAAAGTGCTTGTAATGATTTTCCATTCTACGAACAACAAATTTTGCAAATCATCAGTGAATACCGAAAAGTGTAGCCCGATGCAAAAAAATCGACACTAATAGCAGAAAACAAAAATTATCAATAGAAAAGTGATGTTAATTGTAAAAAAATGAAATGAATAAAAAATATGTCAGAAATTGCAACAAATTAAGATTACTTAATGTAATTCACAATTTTCAATTTCGAAATTTTTTGTCATATCAAAGAATTAATATCACAAACAACATGAAATTGCCAAATTTGAAATAAAAAAAATTGCAGGTAACGAAAAGTGCACGGGACAATTAATAAGAAAGATATTTATCAGCTTGCAGATTTCTCGCGTTCGAAGAAGAGCAATATTAAAGGGAGCGTATGGCGTCCAGAAATTTTTTTTCAATGACGACAGGTATGGCTTTCGAAAGGAAAAAACGTAAGGAATATGATCGTATTTCGTGCAATAACTTACGATTTTTTTCTCTCGAGTTATAGCGAATAAACTAAACCTTCATTTTCTTCACCTGATTTTAGTAAAAAAAAAAACTTCTTCATAAAAACTGCGGTAATTCGGCTACAAATTATCGTTTTTAACTTGTAAGGTGGTCATTTTAATCGCAAAACTATAAGGAATGTGAAATTCAATGGTTCATGATTTTAAAATGCATTCTAACAGAGCTACTGTAATTTTATTGAGAGATTTTAGGCTCTTCTCATTTTTTGGGTGAAAAATTATTGAAGTTCAAAGTGGAATAACTCGGCCGGAAATTGATCGATTTTGTTCCGCCTAGGCTCATTTCACGTGGAAAACATTCAAGAAAAGATATCTCACTTGCTGGATTTTTAGACTGACTGCGGTGGAAATGCCCGAAGAAATACTAAAAAAATGTTTTTTCCCATAAGATTTACGGGTTAATTTTCAACATCGATGAGCCTCCACTTAATCATCGTAAGAACTTTTTATTAGCGCCAAAATTTTTGTTATTTTTTTACTAAAAAGTTAGGGGGGGTCCCGTACAAATTTCGAAAATCGCCAAAATAACAGACACCCTAATATATATATATACATAACTAAATTATATTTAATGACAAAAATGGCTAATTCTCATCAAGAACATGAAAAATATACAAATTGTTAAATTGTATTTTCCAAATTAGATTATTTCTATAAAAATGCGTTACATTTATATCTCTATTTACATAAATACATTTTTTATTGCAAAATATATGTATTAAAGTTATCAATAATGCCTAATATACAAAATTATTGTTTAGTAGTTGAAACAGAAGCTTCCGCATCCTCGTTTGTTGTTTGTCGGTTCAACGATTTCAGCGATTTCGTAGATATTTGTTTAAGAAGAGTATAAATATCCTCTGGAGATACTTGTAACGCTAATAATTCCAATACAATTCTACAAATAGAAAGCAATGTATTGTGATAAAACCGTGTAGAGAGGTTACGTCCTGTAGATGAAATTTCACTTTTGACATATCGTCAATTGTCTTACCGAAAAACTCCAGGTACCGTGGAGATTCCTGTTATTTCGGCCAATTCAATCAGATCTTGCTGATGCGACTGCGAAAATGCCATTTTCCACGAAAATCATCGATCGAATAGATTCACAGACTTTTTGATTTAGCGCGCGAAGTTATTTACAGGCAAGCTTGAGATTCTACACAATTCATATCTGGCAATCGTCGCAATTTAAAGATTTCTTTTTGACAAGCTAGTAAATCACAGGAATGTCTACCATGAAGTAAGAGTAAGGATAGAGAAAAAAGTTGGTTACGAAAAATGTTCCGTGTACTGCCATGTCCGCCGAACGGAATAACTTGCAACATTTCATCGCCATATTGAATATTTATATGTGGCCCATGGTATGGTATAATAAGTAAGGTATAACAGTTGGTGGCGGCGCAGTAGACGACCAATAGGATGTTCCGGGTTTTGCGACTTATACGTCAAAGTGGGGAAGGCAAAAATATAAACAAATCCCGACGTGAAAGATAACCTAATTAAGATAACCTAAAAAAATGCTTCAACGACATCTAAAATTCAGCTAATATTTTACTGGATAAACATGTCAGATAAATATATATGTATATACATGTCGTACGACATTTACTATGTATGTACAAGAACTTTTGTATCATCTCTTGAGGCGGTGCAGCCGGTGCAGCGTATAGTACACAGGTGAATACGTATAACGAAAATAAAAAAAATGGAAATCGAAAGAAAAGAAAGCATTTTCTTAATAGATAATAATGATAATAATATTAATAATGATAATAATATTAATAATAA
>NW_017277451.1:1293318-1306203 GCF_001594065.2 Cyphomyrmex costatus | reverse complement strand
TCAACGAATGTTGGCTCGTAGCCCTGCTTGTATTAATTATTTTATAATAATAATATTAATAATATAATAATATAATAATAATAATATTACAATATTAATTATAATATTCATATATATTCAATTGCGTTTACCATTATTATTGTGCAATGCAAGAAATGCACCGACTAAATTATCTTCATTCGATGTACATACTTTCATCATCAGTTTCCATCCTTACGATTTTTTTGGTGCAACTTTGGCTGCGGTCGAGTTGCCACTACGAATGCTTTGAAGCGTTTGATTGACCAATCAAAAGAAAGAGTTATACAAACTGACCAATCAAGAAACGCTTCAAAGCATTCGTAGTGACAACTCGACCGCAGCCTTTATGTACCAGTGGTCGCGTTCAGCAGACTCAACAGTTTTACAACTGTTTTATGATTCTTTGCTGAGATAGGACTATTCCTTTAGATCTAAATTTTTTTTTTCCTTTTCATAAACTTGTACATACTCTCTGTATCGCGTGCACTGTGACGACATTTTGAACTGTACCATGCGTACTAAGTACAAAAAGTTCCTGCACTGTACTTTAAAAAAGAACATACCTCATGACAAGAATCGGCAACATTAGTCGCGAGGTTATAATCTGTGGTTATTTCGTTTGTGAGCATTTAGCTTCATTCATGTTGGGCGCTTCGCTTTGCATTGCAATCTGCTTATATTATTATTCTTGATTATTACATTTTTAATAAAGAATTTCATTTGGGATGTGATCGGTGATCTGGCAGCACAGAACATATATAATCTGGCCGTATCGACCTCCTATTTACTGTTTGAAGGCGGGAGTCATTAATTAAAGAAGAAGAAGACAGAAGATTAAAGTCATTAATTTTATTTAGAAGCTTTGCAAAATTATCAACAGATTATTAATATAATCAAAAACCTCTTCATCTATCAATATAATTAATAACCTCAAGAAAAGGTTGAAGGTGCACAACTCCCACCAAATTACTCCAAGAAAAAAATTGAAAACAAATATAATAAAGTGCAATTTTTCTGTATATAACATTTCTGTATATAAAATTGCGAAATTAAAGTTATTACGTTTGTATATATTGATAAAGTGACTAACAATATCAATAATAATGGATGAAATGCTGAAAGACTCGCGAATAATGGATAAAAAGCCGAAAGACCCGCGTTTCGCACATATTGCAAAGGATCCAAAGTTTCGTCGCATTCCCAAAGCTAAGAGAACAGTGAAAATTGACGATCGATTTAAGGGTATGTTTAAAGATAAAAAGTTTATCATGAAGTACACTGTTGATAAGCGTGGTAGACCTGTTAATCAAACCATCACCGAAGATCTTAGAAAATATTATGATCTGTCGAGCAGCGAAGATGAAGATACATCTGTATCATCTACAAACAAAAAAGACAACAAGAAAAAAGTGAAGGATATCAAGGGGAAGAAAAAGGATAAGAAAAAGGAAATCGAATTAAAAACTGAGATAGATTCCTCTGACAAAAGGAATGAAGATGAGAAGAATAAAGATGTTTGTTTGTTGAATCAGAAAAATTTTTCTGAACTGAAAACAAAAGAGGAGTCTTCCAATGAAGATGAATCCTCAGATAATGAGACTAAATCTGTCCAAAAAGAATTTTCTCAAGCAGAGCTAGATAAAAATAATAAGAAGCTTCATAAAAGGAGAAAAAATGAAAATAGTATACTTACGCATGAAATTAAAGAGAAACTGAGAGATCTTACTGTAAATTATGCTAGAGGTGAAGGTGTCCTATTAAGTGACAGCTCTTCAGAAGAAGAATCATATGAAGCTAGTGGTAAAATATTATTTGTTATATCTTATACAAATTCTGATCATATTTAAGTAGCTGCAAAAACAAATTTGTTTTAGATGCTGAGGAAGAGATTGAACATAACTGGGGTGAACTGGACAAAGATGCTGAAACGACAAATGAGATCACATGTCGATTAGCTATTTGTAATATGGATTGGGATAGAATACGTGCTGTAGATTTAATGATTTTGTTAAACTCATTCTTACCTAGTACTGGACTCATCTATTCAGTTACAGTAATGACTAAAATAATAATTAATAACATTATATAAATATATTGTTGTTCTATTCTACATATTTTACATAATTAATTAGATATATATTTAATAGTATAGAAATATTGTAAAGAGAAACATAATACCTATTGTAATTAATAATTATACAAATATAATCATATTAAATCTATTTATTTCAGATTTATCCATCGGAATTTGGTCTACAGCGAATGAAAGAAGAAGAAATTAATGGACCAGCAGAGCTGAAAGACGAAGCTGTTAGAAGTAAAGATGAAATTGAAGATGATGTATGAAATAATGACTTTCTATAACCAATTATAATAATGGACTCTCAATATTCAAACACTAAAAATTTACAAAGGACAAGTGGGTGTAAATAATAATAACTACGCGGTTAGAGGTACGCCATTAAACAAAATTTCTTTTTAACAAAGTTCCAGACGTTTCAACTGATTTCCAGTCATCTTCAGCGATTAAATAAATCAACGCGGATAAAAAGCAACACAAATTCACAAACGTTTCATTCTTGACGCTTCTCTAGCCGATCGCAATCATGAAAAAATTGTTTATATAACGAACCTCTAACCGCACAGTTATTATTTATTCTTACTTACTCTTTGTAAATTCTTAGTGAATGACTTTCTATGTTTTACAGTATTTCTTTTCTTATTAATTATTATATTGATTTCCTTCTTCTTAGAATGAAGAAGGTTCAAAATATCACATGGAAAAGTTGAGACAATACCAATTGAATCGATTAAAATACTATTATGCTGTTGCCGAATTTGATTCTACAGAAACAGCAAACAAAGTATATACAGAATGCGACGGTATTGAGTATGAATCGACTGCAACTAGATTAGATCTTAGATTTATACCAGATAATATGACATTTGATCAGGTATCTCTTAAAATATCATATATTATACATATTACATCAAAAGTTTATTAAAGTATTAAGAAACATAAATTTTATGTACAAACTGCTTGTTAAAGGAATCTAAAGAGGTATGTACTGAGATACCTGAACCCATCAAGTATCAACCACGACAGTTTACGACAACGGCATTACAACAAGCTAAAGTTCAATTAACATGGGATGAAACAAATCCAGATAGGCAAGAATTTACGCAGAAACTGAACTCAGGAAAACTACAGAATATTGATGAAAATGATCTACAAACATATTTGGCAAGCGGTAGTGAGGATGATTTAGGTATGACGCTATTTTATTTTGTATTATTTTATAAACAATTTAAATCGTTAAACATATTTAACAAACTTTAATTCAAATATTTATGATATGAACATTACAAAAACAAACGTTTCGACTCTGATCGGATCATTTTCAATGTTACATAAAATATAAAGTACAAAATTATTATAAGTTAAAATGTAATAAGGCTCAATATCTTTTTAACAACTAATACAGAGAAACAGGGCAATGAACCAATAAATTACGTTAAAAATCTTTTTTTAAATTAATTTAATATATTGCGAAGAATATCACGTAATTATGGCGTTTCGTCCCAGCTTCCACTACTGGACTCATCAGTAAGGTATTGTAGTGAAAGCCTACCTTGTATGCATGAGAGAGTTATTCAATCGAGATTTTATATGAAGAGATATACGCGTATCAAAGCACTTGCAAGAATTTGCGAATATCGATAAACCTCTGATAGCAGGTTGACATAGTAATATTCTTTTCGCAATATCTATCCAAAGTAATATATGTATTCCTATACTGATGAGTCCAGTAGTGGAAGCTGGGACGAAATGCCATAATTACGTGCTATTCTTTGCAATATATTAAATTAATTTAAAAAAAAGATTTTTAACGTAATTTATTAGTTCATTGCCCTGTTTCTCTATATTAGTTATTATAAGTTAAATTTATACAATTTTGATTAAATTAATTCGTCTTATAAATTCGTTTATAAATTTAAGGACGTTCACCGGCTAATCGATTTCTATACAAAATGCTTCAAATTTAAACTACATGCTATTAATATCATTATCGATATATCCTCTAAAATTCAGAAAATTTAGCGGTACCGAATTCGAGTTATTAATTTCCAAAGTTGCAACTTTTAACATGTAAGGTATAGCCCAAGCGTGCGCTCAAATGACATTTCAATTCATAGCGACTGTGATATCTATACGATTGTTCTAAAAAAATAGGATATGATGCAGGACGCGATGCTAGAAATAACATTTAAAAAAACGGGGATCCGTAGCGGTGCCGTTGTTGAGTTATCGAAGTTCGAAGTGGTGTATCCGACAGCACTTCGAAGCAAAAGTCACCGCATGGAAAGAGAGCCGCCGCTGAGACGCAGCGGTGGGAAAAAAACAAAAACAGAACAAGAAAAAAAAGGAAAAAGTATTTGCATGGGAAGCGGAATGGGGAGAGAGATGCGCTATGCACCGAGAAGCGAGCGTGCAGTAAACTTTTGGCTACGATTGTAGCCGGTGAACGTCCTTAACTTATAATAATTTTGTACTTTATATTTTATAACATTGAAAATGACTCGATCAGAGTCGAAACGTTTTTTGTAACGTTTATATCATGAATTTTGAATTAAAGTTGTTGGTTAAATTACTTGGCTCTTTGCCTTCATTATATTTATACTGTTTTATTACATATAGAGCCTTATAATGACTTTTATTTTACATATATTGTTTCTACTTATATGATTATTGCGAAGAATGTTACTAAGGCCTTGGTAGTCTGAAGACTAGTCTTAAGCCGTAATCACACTGCAGATTCCCGACTCTAACTCTCAACTCGCGATTCAAAGTCGATCAAATAGAATAATTTCTATTCTCGAGTCGACAGTCAGAGTTGGCTGCTGCCTTGCTGTGATTGGTTGGCATGATAGGAGTCCAAGTCAATAGTCAAGTCAGAGTCGGGAGTCTGTAGTGCGATTACAGCTTTAGGACGCTCGCACAGAATGCCAGAGATCTGGGTTCGACTCCCGGCCGAGGTAATATTTTTCGCAATATAAATTAATTATTTACAGATTTTTAATGTATTATTCATAGATTTTAATATGTCATTCAATATTATTAAGATCCAAGATGCTATGAGCATCAAAACTGTTAGATTGTTAGTTAATTTAACTCGTGATAGTACTGCAGTAGTTTATTACAGTTTGCATTGTAAGTCTGAAAATACTTCGGCGCGCATTTAAGAATCTACATATGTAGTATATAAATTCATACAAAATTATATTAGAAGCAACCAAGATCCAGTTTGACCGTTACGGCATGTTCTCATCGGTATTTGGTTTAAAAACTCTCAACTGTCCAATAAGATTTGATATTGTTTACATATATTCTTCTTGTATTATTTTTCAGATACAGAAGAAAAAATAGACTTAGCTGAAAAAATAAATAATAATTCAGAAAAAGAATCAGAAGAAAATAATGATTTAATTGGAAAGTATAAATCTTTACTTAAAACTATCGAAGAAGAAGAAGAGGCAAAGAAAAACAAAGATGTAGAATTAGAATTCTCATGGGGTTTAGATATCAAAGAAAAAACTGAAAAGTTTGTCAAAGAAAACATGAAAAATAAGGAAGAACTTACACCTTTTGAACAATATCTAGAGAAACGTAAGGCAAAAAAGAAAGCTAAAAGAGAAGAAAGAAAAAAGCTTAAAGAAGAAAGTCAGAAAAGTGATTCAGAAGATTCTGTGCCATCTGATGTAGATATGAATAATAAATATTTTGCGAATGAATTAAAAAACAGTAAATTATCCCATGAAAAAGGAAAGGAAGATAATGAAGCTGATATCGATTCATCGAATGAGCAGGAAAGTAGTCGATGTAAAGCCGAATTGGAGTTGCTTCTGATGGATCAAGACGAAGACGATAAAAAACATTTCAATATGAAACAAATTGAAGAAAACGCAACCATGTCAAAATCTAAACAAAAACGTCTTAATAAAAAGAAGACTGTACGAGAAGAAGAAGCGAAGGAAGATAATTTCAAAGTTAATGTTAAGGACTCAAGATTTACCGCTTTGTTTACGTCACATCATTTCAATATTGATCCTGCGGATCCGCATTATAGAAAGACAAAAGGTACGGAAGCATTAATTAATGAGAAATTGAAGAGAAGAGCTGAAAACGAAGCACACACAGAAAACGTAAGTAAAAGAACATTTTATAATTAACAGCGACTTATATATTTTTTCCTTTAATGCATCGAAACTTTCAGGACAAACAATTTAAGAAGCCAAAAACAGACGAAAAATTGCCAATGGAATTACAAGCTCTAGTTAAATCTGTTAAAAGAAACACACAAACTATCACACAGCCAATAAAAAAATAATTATATTATAATAATATAAAGGATAATTATATAAAAGTGGACAGAAAGTTAGAAAGTATATAGTACAGTGGATTTTCTATTAAAATAAAAAAAACGATTAAAAACTTATTTAATTTTTATTTTATTTTATAAAGTACATTCTACCACCTTCTTTTATTTTAATTCTATAAAAGGATTTTTTATTCAATTTAGTCAATTCGAAGATTTTTAAACTTTTATACTATTGATGATTTGGGGTGCCTTCCAACAAGCGACACACATGACACGGTGTGACTAGAGACCCTGTAAGGCTGAAATCACACGATGCGGAATAGGACTACAGAATAGAGAGTGCGTCATTGAAGCAACTAATCAGCATTATTTTTTAGACTACTTATGGGCCTTCTACAATAAAAGCTCTTACTTAAGTTTTAAGTGTTAAATCATAAAAAATTTACCAATCACAATCAAATGTGAGAAGAATAATCGACAGTGAATGGTCAATTTCTTATGACTTAATACTTAAAACTTAGGTAATGGCTTATTTTGTAGAAGGCCCATTAGAGATATGCCTTCGACTTCATTTTCACTATCGCTCGAGTCGGAACTGTCATCGGAACTTTCATCATTTTTCTTTAAAAGTATTAAAGAAGAAATTACAATTATTGGAAACTGTTTATTGACGTCTTGTATAGCGTCCATCTTGAACTCGCATAGAATGCATAGGAAATCGTTCCGAATAACTAAAGCGCTTCATGCGCATTGACTAAACGGAACGATTTCAAAGCGTTACGCACCAGTAATGCAGTATACGCGCTTCATGCGTAATTCGGAACGCACCCACAGTTAAACTCAGCATTTTAGCTGTGTACGATTGTGTCGACTTGTGTCATAGTTGGAAAGCACCGTGTCGTACACTGTGTTACACAGTGTCTACTTGTGTCGTAGCTGGAAAGCACCCTATTATATAAGGCAGTTACTAGACTATGCCTTTCTCTTTTCATCCTTTTTTCTCTGTCTTTGGTGCCATATATGTGCAGTATACTTGCTTGCGACTGTGTACACGTCGTGTTAAATACGTGTCTTCTAAAAGATAGAGTATAGCTTGCTCTCCTAAAATCTTAATAAAATTATACTCATTCATCGCGTTTTCAGAACGAAAGAATCTGTAAGAAAAATACGGGGATCGGCCTTGTGAACCGAGTTATTAAGCGTTGAAGTTTGAGACTTTACAGGTTAGGATATCTGTCATCGCGAAAATAATGAAAAAAATATAAAAATAATTAAATAATGGAAATTGATAATAATGGACACAATATTCATAGAAAAATAATATATTTTGTTTCTTTTTTTAGCTTTTGATAAAAAACGATAATGGAAGTTGAAAAAAATGGATTCAATAGTTTTGAATACTTTCAAGATAATTTGGAGTTGATTATACTTCCTTGTACGAAATGGAGTTATTCAAGAGGAAATGAAATGTTTTTTGGTTTCCAGAAAGTAGAAAGTGATTATAATGTAAGAAAAAGAATTGCTTTTTTGCGAAATGGACAAGTACATATTTATATAGATAACAAAATCCATTCTCTTTCAAAATTTATTGTAATTACAAGTATTGAACAATTAAATGAATTTATACAAGTTGTTGATAAATTATTATAGAGAGAGAGAGAGAGAGAGAGAAAGAGAGAGAGAGAGAGAGAGAGAGAGAAATAAAAGGAATTCGTAGATAATAGCAGAAATTGAAATTGTAAAAAGTTATGAAAAACTAAAATTGTATAATATTTTTATTTGATGAATAAATTTTTACATGCTAAATAAACATTTTAATTATTGCTTTTTCCACTTTTACGTTTTCTTTTTTTTTTCATTTGTATTACAGTTTCAACCGCATTTGTTTCCTCAATTTGAAAATACATATTTGGATCATTTTGAACATTTGTTTTAACTAATTTTAAACTTTTTCTTTTCTCTTTTGTTTTTTCTCTTTCAACGTTATCATTTCTATTTGCCTGCTTGGTTAAGAAAAACATTCGTGTTATTAAATAAAAACGAATGTTTTTAGTAAATTCATAATTATGTTTTTCACAGCCAAGGAAAGTTACAGGATTCTTTTCTTCGTTGATCAATTCCATTATTTCAAATAACATATCAGCATTAATTTCTCCATATTGTGTTGCCTCTATTACTCCTTTTTCTGCAGTTGAAAGCAGATGAAATAAAGCCACAGAAGGATTCATTAAATATCCTTTTGATTTGATTTGAATTAATTTATGTCTTTCAGGTATAATTTTTTAATCTTGAACAACATTATTTTAAATTAAAAGATTAATTCCAATATATATATATGTATATAAATAATTTGGATCTTAAAAAAAAAGATGCAATATACGTACTTTCTCTCGAAGCCTCTTTTCTCGACGTTTACAATATAAATCTAACCCTTTCAGGATTTCATTTTTTTTTCTTAATTTTTGAATTGGTGTTAAATTACTTTTTGTACATGTTAAACATCTCAATATCTGTCCTACTCTGTACTCACTTTTAATTACAAAACCTCGACATTTTGCAACTCTGTAAAGGAAATTAATATATTTTATTCAAAGAGAGAGTACATTTTATTTTACTTATAATACATTGTAATTAAACAAGAAAACTTTCACAAACCTATTTTCATCATTAACCCCTTCACAAGGAAATATAGTTTGTAATTTCTTTAAAATTTGTTCAATTTCTGATATATAATGAATTATTTTAATAGCAAAAGAAATTTCTTTATCTCCAATAAATACCTATTTTATATTAAGAACATTTTAATAAATTAGATTTAAATGTACTGTCATTTATATTGTAACATATATTGTTATTTTAATTATATTTACCTTCACTTCCATATTTGTTGTAATTATGATACGTCTTAAAATATATGATAAATCGTCTGACCAACATGTCCACATCATAAAGGTATCACTAATATTTG
Organism: Cyphomyrmex costatus; assembly: GCF_001594065.2. Taxonomy (NCBI): domain Eukaryota; kingdom Metazoa; phylum Arthropoda; class Insecta; order Hymenoptera; family Formicidae; genus Cyphomyrmex; species Cyphomyrmex costatus. The sequence goes on along the minus strand of NW_017277451.1, from coordinate 1,296,834 downwards.
TAAATCAATAATGTGTTGGAACCTTAATATTTTTTGCAATATTTATATCTTCATCAGAAAACTTCTGAACATTTTCTTTTAATGGTGTAAAAGATCCATTTTCTATTTGTAATGTCTCATTTAACATTAATGACGTAGGAGCAATTGGTTCATTTGCTAAATTTAAAACTGTTTCTGAAGTTTCACATTTAATTGCAAATTTTTCATGAGGTATAACGTCATCACTATGTCTATCATTATGTTCTATCTGTCTAAAATATGGTATCTTTTTTACAGGAAAAATCGAAGGAACGGCTCCTTCTCTTAATTTTGGGTTTTTTCTAGTCACATAAATGACTGTTCCATCTGTTTGCACAAATGCATCCTCTTTAATAATATCTTCTGATTTAAAATGTAATTCACAAATTCTGCTATTCTCTTTTATTTTTATATTTTTAGTAGACATAATATTATACCAAGAAATAAACTTATTCTATAAAAGAAATTAAAGTTTTCTTTTTAAGTAAAATATATGTGAAATGTATAATGTTAAAAATATATAATATTAAAATCAAATGTTAAATATATATTAAATATATACGAAAAATGTGGAATAAAAAGACTATTTCTTAAAATAAGAATACTTACGGCATCAGGTGTAAACAAGCTTTTTTTGGGAAATCCTTTTTTGTTTCCCCTAGAGTTACATCCTTCCACGCAACAAGACATATTGTTATTTGGTAACTATAATATTATAATATTTATAATAGAATAAGATTGTATTAATGTTCGAATGTGTTTAAAATATATCTATTCTGATTATTAAAAATGTATAGATATATATATATATAAATTAAAATTAACAATAACCTCCCTAAATATATATGTATGTATACACACACACTTATACTATGTATACTTTCCTTTTAGAGGACATACTCGACACAAACATCGTTCTATCTTTATCATTCGTTGAATGTTAAGAATGATAGAACAACGTTTGTATCGAGTGTGTCATATAAAAGGAAAGCATACTATAACATCAGAATAGATAGATTTTTAACATTTAATGTTTATCTATATATAAATTTCCTATTTTTAGTGAAAAAAGCTTGTTGAACCAAAGTACATATGGAGTCCTAGCTTAAAGGTTGGATTATACTGGCCGTAATCTGTTAAAGGTTGATTTATACTGGCCGTAATCTGTTAACTTATGCCGTAATTTGTAAAAATTGACCAATCACAGTCGAATGAGAGGGGAATAATCGATTATAATTGGTCAATTTTTACAGATTACGGCATAAGTTAACAGATTACGGCCAGTATAATCCAACCTTAACTTATGCTGTAATCTGTAAAAATTGACCAATTATAATCGATTATTCCCCTCTCATTCGACTGTGATTGGTCAATTTTTACAGATTACGGCATAAGTTAACAGCGCATTTAAAAGGGGGGGCTACATATGTGGTGTATAAGAATTCACTCATACTTATTATTAGCACTTTGATCCAGCTTTGACCGTTATAGGCGTTTAATTCCTTCATTGTTAACAGTTTACGGCCAGTATAAATCAACCTTAAGGGCTGCGCACAATGGAGGAACAGATATTAGATATTAAAATATTAACCTATCAGAATCGTGTATTTCGGTGTAACTGGTATCTGGATAGGTTAATATTTTAATATCTAATATCTGTTCCTCCATTGTGCGCAGCCCTAAGTCTCCTTATTCTTACTTCATAATGTTTACCAATCAGATGTTACCTAGAGATTTTAGGTCTCTTCTTTTTGACTATATTTTTGCACTAGATCATCTTCTTCCTTTTTTCAGGAGAAGAGAAAAGAAAAAATGATGAGAGCTTGTTTTCTAGAGTCATAAGATATCAGAGAAGCGCAACCGGCTTAATCAGTATCGCAAAATTACGAAAAACAGTATTAAAAACGGCGTCATTTGCAGACGAACTATGAAATCCACCAATCGTCTATTAGTTAGCCATTTTTAATTACCAATGAATGAATGTCATGATTGGCTGACAGTCATCAACCAATCAGGGCGCGAAACATCGGTTGCGCTTCTCTGATATCTAGGACTCTAGTGTCGCCATGTGCACGAAAGTGTCTACGGTTATTGTAATTTGAAAGCACCCACTGTGCTTTTACGCAAAAGCATGGCTATCATTGGCTATCGCTCGCCGCTTCACCGCTGCGCCGCTCTGGTCTGTAGACTCCTTAACGTTCTCAACTGTAATTGATCAATTCGCTTACTGATTACGTTTACGGCCTTACGTTTTTCTATGTGCCATAGGCTGCGTTCAGCAGAAGAAGCAGCTTTGCAACTGTTGTAAAATTCTTGAATATGATTGGCTTACACATTTAGATCTAATGAGGAAATAAGGGCAAGACCAATATTAAAGAATTTTACAACAGTTGCAAAGCTGCTTTCTCTGCTGAAATCCGCGCACGTGATTGGGCAATCTTGCTACTCACTTAATAGGTAAACTTTACCAAAAGATGGAACAATCGGCCCTTAGTGGAAAAACTCTAAGCACCAGAAAAGTATAGCCAATTAACGGCATGGGATTAGATCCTCCCCAAATTTCCGTTTCCGTTTCTCTGCCAATGGTCGCGTTCAGCAGACTCAATTGTTGCGGAGCAGATCTGTGAGCGCTCGCTGCTATTGGTTGATCAAAAGAAACGGTTGATTCTGCTGAACGCAACCAATGAAAGTTCTCGTATAGTCACGTGATACAATTACAGGATTCAAATTTTTTTTACAAAGTTATATACATTACTCACTAATGCAACAAAGATAAAAGCTAACGCCATTGACTGATTGACGTCAGTTTTGGTCATTTTCGTACGAGTCTTTCTGTCGGATAAGCGTATAAGTTGAACCGCACGCGTAAGGCTGACTCTTAAAATTGCTGCAATAATTGCTGACACTACGAATAAAGTAAGTTTCATTGAACGTGACTTTTTTTGCTTGCGAGAAGACTGTAGATTCGGATAACGATCGTTGGTTGAAGTCTATTCTATACAATGTGCTCTTTATTTTTTCCTGTTTCTTATTTTTTTCCTTTTGCGGCCGTTTTATTGACAACTGTATTTCTTGCTTACGTATTTCTTCCAAAGTTCGTTAATTTTTATCACGGACTACAGAAAAGGAAAAACGAGATGAAAAGCAAAAAGACAAGATGTGAAATATAACAAAAAGCAAAAAACTGAGAACAAAAAACACATTGTAGAATAGGCTTAATTGAACTGGCAAGAACTTGTTGCTTTGTTGTGTCACTTTATTACATTGTTCATCATAATATTAAATCTTCCTTACAATTGAAACGTACAAGTGTAAAATATAATAAATATTATGGAATTGTCAATCAATATTAATTTTGAACTTATTATTAATTAACACAATTGTGGTCGAGACTTGTATTATATTAAATGTATATATGTAAAATTATTGCCAATATGAACCAACACTAGTTGTTCGTGTGAATTATAAGTAACTATTGAAATATATATATATATATAT
>NW_017277451.1:1271035-1293297 GCF_001594065.2 Cyphomyrmex costatus | reverse complement strand
TATATATATATAATATAATATAAATATAAACATTCCTTTTGTTTAGATCCTTATATCAAATGACATGGTCTACATGTCAAATGATTGAGTCATCAATATTGATGTAACAATCATGTCAATATTAAATTAGTCAATTTAATTTTAATATATCAATCGGTGTATTGTGTGGTTTGCACGTCTTAATTTTGTTCATCAAATCAAAACATTTAAGGTCTAAGTTTACTTTATATGTATATACATTGTGTTCCCATGACAGTCTTTTTCAAATTTCGATATTACAATCAAATTTATACTGATAATGACCTAAACAAAAGGTCAAAATGTTTATATTATTGTATGTATTTCACTGAAGTTACTTATAATTCACACAAACAATTAATGTTGGCTCACATTGGCAGTAATTTTACATATTTAGATACAATTTCTTGAGTCTACGTTCATATTGAATTATTAAATATATATACACTTTTTTCTTTATGATTATGTTCCTTTTCATATATTTGATAATGTTATGTCGTTATAACTATGATTATAGATATAATAGAGACTAAAAAGAATTTTTATATTTAAGGTTTGTCCTTTTTTGATTATACTTTGAAAATTTATATTTGCGAAATAAAGAAAAAAAAATAGAAAAAAATGCAAAAAAAATTACAATTGTATTTTTTTTATTGTTTTGATATTATGTTCCATTTTTTCTTTGACTCTAGGATTTGTTGATATAGTAAAAATAATAATAGTAAAATATATATAATGGTATACAAAAGTTTTCAATTTTGGAAAAGCGATAAGTCTTATAATCATATATATATATAATGTTAATACGAGATTTTGTTATCCACATCTTGTATTAATTTCCGATAAAGATAAAAATTTTATCAGGCATTTTTTTTATAAATTAGAGTGCAAAATGTTACTGGCTGGAAACTTTTGCATACCATTGTATATGTAAAACTAGCAGTGTGCAAAAAAATTAAGTTTAAAATTTCTGAACTTTTTGTCAGAATGCCTTACTATGGAGTGGCTAATGGTCGTTCAACTGGTGTTTATGATAATTGGTAAGAAAATTAATAAAATTGACAATTGTTTTTTTAGAATCAAGAATTCAAAATATTTTATATTAGGGAAGACTGCAAAGATCAAGTTCATGGATATTCTCATAACAAATATAAAAAGTTTGATACACCAGATCAAGCTTGGGACTTTGTTGACCAACATTCAAACGATGCTGGAAAGTCATTTGATACCAACAGTAAAGCTGTGGCCTGTCGAAATAACAATCAAGTTGCATTGAGAGGTCACAATGAAGTCAAACATTTTCAACGTACTGATTACTTGGTATGAAATAGAAATTATTTTTTTTAGAAAATACTAAAATTACATGTACTTTAACATTGAACAAAATAGTTTTAGTGATAACATTATTTCATGTTGTTTCAATTCTACAAACATTTTTCAAATGTTAAATTGAATTCTTTAACGCTATATATATTAACTGCTTTTAATATACAATCTCTTGTGATTGATGGTGACTGTTGATTTGCAGGAAGGAAAAAATGGTTATGTCGTACGTGAACGTTCTTACAGGAGTGGCAGAGACGGAAGAGGACGTTTTGTCGAAAAATATACACGTACTTACTGGGAAGACGATTAAAGAGTTACCATTATGAGACTATTCAGAGAACCTTCTTTTTTTTTTTTTTTAAGTTTGTAATATTATCTAGAGCATGGACAAAAAACTTACAGTTTATGAAAGTTCAGATCAATTATAGAATGTGTTATTTTAGTGTTACATGTTATTGGTTACATATAAGTTGATTACTCGTGTATTTTTTTTAAATATTCCACGAGATTAATAAATATTACTCTTATAATAAATATTATCCTACAACTACTTATTTCATAATCCTTAAAAAATCATAATGTGATTTTATTATAATGGTAATTTTCTTCTTTTATGAAAGTTTGTGAGCAGCCTTTTAGTCTATTTTTGCCTGGAAAATGGAATTTTTTTTAAAACTTGTTTTGGAATTTTTGTCATTCAATAATACCGTAACCTTTTTACCTATCCTTAAATTATTCTAAGATCAAGTTCATATTTCAATTCTTTGTGCTTATCAACATACACTTCTAGTCAAAACTATAAAATGCTTATGCCATACAGGTATACATGAAGTAGATGCTTAATAGGAGTCTAGGAATCAAGTTTATTTTTACTTGATGATTTATTTTAATACTTGAGTTTTTCTATCATCTTATATAAAAGCAACAAAATTAAATTTAATTTTTGTTAATTATATTTCATAAATATTAGAAATGCTTTTATAATAAAGCATTTATTTCAAATTATAATATTATGTTACATATTTATAATTAATAATATATTACATATTTAAAATATAATACCTAAAAGTATAAAAAAAACTCAAATTTTTCTTTATCAAACTATTTTTTTTATTAAATATATTTTTTAGCTATTTGGTATAATAGAAATAAAATCATCCTCACTGAGAAAAAAATAACTACATTTGAAAAAGGCGCCTTAAGAATAATGAATGCAATATAGGGAAATTTCAGAGCTTCGTTTTGTCACGTAGTGCTAGAATGTTTAGTATGTTTACTAACGGTTGTGTAGTATAACCTATATAGATATTTGTTTACATCCTTCATCAGCCACAAGCCAGTGGAAGACAGGCATACTTAATCATGTTTTACCACGTAAGTTAATTTCATACATTCCCTACAATCTATTATTATTTAATCAATAAAATTAATCGCTTTTTATTTCTTAAATAAATACAGATTTCGTTAGAACATGAAATTTTGTTACATCCTCGATACTTCGGTCCTCAATTACTCGATACTGTAAAGCAAAAACTCTATACAGAGGTGGAAGGCACTTGTACAGGAAAGTGAGTATCTTTTATATTTTATTTTGGTATTAAAAGTTGCGAAACCTTAAATTACTTATGCTTGTTTAGATATGGCTTTGTCGTAGCCGTCACAACAATTGATAATATTGGAGCTGGTATTATACAACCAGGACAAGGTTTTGTAGTATATCCAGTCAAGTATAAAGCAATAGTATTCAGGCCATTCAAAGGTGAAGTGCTAGACGCAATCGTAACTCAAGTGAATAAGGTATAAATAAATGTTTTTTGAAAAGTATAGAGAACAATCTGTTTAAATATTCATTCATTCATTAATTGCTAAATAACTTGTATTTTATGATTATTACATTTACAGGTTGGAATGTTTGCTGAAATAGGTCCACTTTCATGCTTTATATCTCATCACGTAAGTAATTGTAACAGTTATGAAATATAGTAATCAAGTATATATTACATGTATGACATGTATATATATATATATGTATATAAATTTAAATTTCTGCAGTCAATACCAGAGGATATGCAGTTCTGTCCAAATGTGAATCCAGCCTGTTACAAATCAAAAGAAGAAGTAAGTCGTGTCATAAAATGTTGCTTGTTACAACACAAATTTTGTAATTGTAAATTTGATGCTAATAAACTCAAATATATCTTTCAGGACGTAGTTATTCAGGCAGATGACGAAATTAGATTGAAAATTGTAGGTACAAGAGTTGATGCCACAGGAATTGTAAGTATTAAATTAAGGGTCTCAGCGCAAGATTGCCATAACACATTAAGACTTTCAGGACAATTAACAAGAGTATTTTTGACTTACTTACAAACAATTATATTACTTACATATATAGCACGTGGTAGTACACTATCAAAAGCGATGTCCATTAATTCCAATGTTATACGCCAAAGCTTGTGCGTTGCTTACATCTACAACTTAAGTCTATCTTAATGTGTTATGGCAATCCTGTGCTCAGACCCTAACACTGAATCTGTTTTATGTCAATTTACATATTAAATTTTTCGTTTCAGTTTGCTATTGGCACGTTAATGGATGATTACTTAGGTAACATAACAGAATGTTTTAAAGTAATTGTTTTGCAAGGGATTTAAAATTTAAAATTTTATGTATGATACTTATATTTTTTTTTTCAGGTCTTGTATGCAATTAGCATGGCTACAATCCGTGTCTCGTTTAAAAATATTTATTAAGATTATTTGAATAGATTTTATAAAATAGAAAATATAGAACTTTTAATTACCTTCAAACATACATAGGCAAAGAAAGGAGGCTTGATTTACAATTTGTCAACCTATCCTCACATATCTATCCATATCTTGCTTTCGTGTCTATTCCTCTTTATTCTAATTTACTCAACTAGCCTTCACTCATTTATTAACATTATACTTTAAAACCTTTTCTCTCTTACCTATTACCTTTTTAATCTTATTTTTGACTCAATATATTTCATCCTACTGGTGTTCCAATTTTCCTCCCCTCGTCAACTAATTAAAAATTCCCTCACTAGTCTTCTTGTATTTTCAACTCAATATTATACCTCGTTCAATCAATCAATTTATCCACGCATAATTTTTACTCAAGCTTTCTTTATTAATTTACTTTGCCTAACTACACAGAATTTCCTGTCTAGCCTTCCTGTATATTCCTGACTCGTTACCATGCCTCACAATTCTATCCCTTTCAATTCCTATTCTATTCCTTGCAACTTTTCTCTTTCTCTTTTAAATCCCTAACTAAAATCTATATTTATGCCTATATTTAAAACTAAATCTACATTTGATGCTCTCCTGCTCTGCCTCATGCATTTTTTTATCCAGAAATTCATATGTCTTTACCTCCATCTCATCCTCTTCATTCCTTGTGCTTTGTCCTCCTTATTCAAACTCCTTAAAATGTCCCATAACTTGCTTCTTATCACTTGTATCTTATGCCGTCTTCATGAATCGACCTGTGAACTTTTCTTTCTCTTGTTTTTTTCTTTTTTTTCTTTAAATCAAGTAGGTACTAAGGTAATAAGGTTATTACAACATTATTATCATTTGTTATATCCTTCCTTAGCTGAACCTCATTTTCTGGTATAATTCTTATAAATACATTCACCTTTTTCTCTAACTATTTTCTTCTTGCCTCTCTGTTTTATACTTTTATTTATATACTGAACACAGGAAGGATGTTTTCTGCGATATAATCCTCTCCTTGTAGCCTCTTCCATACGATAGTATCCTTATGCCATTCTTTCCATATTCAGGGAATCGTGTTTTCTTCATCCTTTATTCATTTATCCTTTATATTCACATTACTGTTCCATCCTTGATCCTTGCACTTATTTTCGATCCTACTTCCTCTTTCACATATGTCATCAGTTGCTTTTCATTCTTCTGTACCATCCAGTCGCCATTTGGAGATATGAAATATGAAAATATCTCTTGTCTTTTTCTGTTTCTATATTGCCTTCCATCCATGTTCTCTTATGTTCTCATCCGCTTGGTCCCAAATTTTCTTCCTAATACTTAACTATTTTTTATTTTCATTATTAATCTTTATTTACCCTATCCTATATTACTGCGCTTATCCTATTTTTATTTTTATCCTCAATTTCTATTGTTTCCTTTTTTCCATCTATTTATCATGTCTTTTATCCTTTCCTATTTTATCGATACCGGCCACATTGGCTTCTAGACTCATCGTACCCACTATCTAACCTTAACTGCAACTTTTTTTAAAAAGCCATACATATCTTATTATCCGCTTACTTCCTACTTATGTTTTCATTTTCACGTATAAACTTTACCCTACGTTTACTGTTTAACCACCTTTTAAGCCTCTCATCAGTCTTATTTCCTCTCATCGGTCCCTCACTTGTTTCACATATGCACTCACTCCTATTCCCTCTAACCAAATCTCTGAATAGGTTTTATATTCTGAAAACAATACAAGTATCTTAAATATTTCCTATTTTTTATAAATAGTGTGTAATATCGATATAATCAATTCGAAAAGATATGAAACTATAATAGTGTATAAAAAACTATATGCCTATATTTAAAACTAAATCTACATTTGATGCTCTCCTGCTCTGCCTCATGCATTTTTTTATCCAGAAATTCATATGTCTTTACCTCCATCTCATCCTCTTCATTCCTTGTGCTTTGTCCTCCTTATTCAAACTCCTTAAAATGTCCCATAACTTGCTTCTTATCACTTGTATCTTATGCCGTCTTCATGAATCGACCTGTGAACTTTTCTTTCTCTTGTTTTTTTCTTTTTTTTCTTTAAATCAAGTAGGTACTAAGGTAATAAGGTTATTACAACATTATTATCATTTGTTATATCCTTCCTTAGCTGAACCTCATTTTCTGGTATAATTCTTATAAATACATTCACCTTTTTCTCTAACTATTTTCTTCTTGCCTCTCTGTTTTATACTTTTATTTATATACTGAACACAGGAAGGATGTTTTCTGCGATATAATCCTCTCCTTGTAGCCTCTTCCATACGATAGTATCCTTATGCCATTCTTTCCATATTCAGGGAATCGTGTTTTCTTCATCCTTTATTCATTTATCCTTTATATTCACATTACTGTTCCATCCTTGATCCTTGCACTTATTTTCGATCCTACTTCCTCTTTCACATATGTCATCAGTTGCTTTTCATTCTTCTGTACCATCCAGTCGCCATTTGGAGATATGAAATATGAAAATATCTCTTGTCTTTTTCTGTTTCTATATTGCCTTCCATCCATGTTCTCTTATGTTCTCATCCGCTTGGTCCCAAATTTTCTTCCTAATACTTAACTATTTTTTATTTTCATTATTAATCTTTATTTACCCTATCCTATATTACTGCGCTTATCCTATTTTTATTTTTATCCTCAATTTCTATTGTTTCCTTTTTTCCATCTATTTATCATGTCTTTTATCCTTTCCTATTTTATCGATACCGGCCACATTGGCTTCTAGACTCATCGTACCCACTATCTAACCTTAACTGCAACTTTTTTTAAAAAGCCATACATATCTTATTATCCGCTTACTTCCTACTTATGTTTTCATTTTCACGTATAAACTTTACCCTACGTTTACTGTTTAACCACCTTTTAAGCCTCTCATCAGTCTTATTTCCTCTCATCGGTCCCTCACTCCTATTCCCTCTAACCAAATCTCTGAATAGGTTTTATATTCTGAAAACAATACAAGTATCTTAAATATTTCCTATTTTTTATAAATAGTGTGTAATATCGATATAATCAATTCGAAAAGATATGAAACTATAATAGTGTATAAAAAACTATATTTAGATAGAATTATAATAATTTGAACATTTTTATGATTGTTAAAATAAAACAACTCTCTCAAATAAATTATAATAAATATATTATATATAAAATAAAGTACGACATATATATATTTTTTAAAAAACATTAATTTAATGATATTATCTTACGTGTTATTAACAATTTATAGAAACAAAGTAGATGATATCATATACAGCCTCAACTAACTTTGTTAAACAATTGTCTCATTTTCTAACATTTTTCAAATATACTGCAATATAATTGTCATATCTTTTTACAGAGTCACTAATGCAAAATTGTATGGACATAGCTATTGCTGAACAATTAAAAACCAGATATAGGTAGTTTATAATCATACAAAGATACTGTTTAGGTAATGTACATCTTTTTTAATTCACATATTTCTTATTTACTACTGATCATCATATCGTAAGGATGTATTTGCAACAAAATTGATACGCCAGCAACATACAAATTGATGCGTGCAAAAAGCATTGTTCTGTTTGTTGTAACAATTTGAATAAAATCATATAATTCGAGTAGCTGGCAGTGATAACAATTTTAATGGTACTTAATCCATAGACTCTTCGTTGCTACCAAATATGCTTGCGAGACCTGTAAATAGCGCTAATTTCGGTGCAATACGTAGATCTTCTTTTTTCACCACTGTATCCTGATCGGGCATCATCTTGTCCGCAATATGCTTATAGATTTTTCCATTAGCATTAACATGAAAAGTAGAGAAGCCATCGTACCATCTGAAATAGTTCCCATGAACATTATTTTCATAAGCAAAGTTAATTGAAGTTTAGTATCAGTGCACCCTAATGAAGTGAACGGCATGGTTCACAAAACATTGGCATTAATAATGAAAAAAGACACGGCGATAACCCACAAATCTTCTGGTATAATTGAAGTTAATTGAAGTTAAAGTGATGATAAATATTTTATTCTTAAAAAAAAACAGGCAGTTTAAGATAGTATAATACACGTCTAATATAGAATTAAAAAAGTTTTTTTCAAATCTAGTAAAAACTGTGATTAATTTGGATTAATGTTTATAAAAATTTACAATTTTATTATAATTATGTTTCTCCATTAACATTAATTATGTAATGCAAATACTTACACATCCTGATTGGTACTTATAGCATCTTGCATTTTCCAGATTTTATATTTCCAAAACATAGTGAACACTTTCCAGCCCGTGACACCTCGTATACGCCAACGAACCTGAATGGTATCAGTTTCAGGATGCATTGTTATCTTTATGATATCTAATTTGACAAATGCAAACTTTATGTGACCAACTAGCCTAACCAGCATTAATTGTTTCACATAGTTGTTAAGCCCCCTGAAATAATTTTTAAGTAGATATACGAAGAAATATAAATATTTGCAATGTTAAACATTCTTTATTGTTTTAGATAAATTCATTTATGTAATAAAATTAAGTTACCTTGTTGTTACTCCTCTAATATTGTTGATAAAAACTATATCATCAGAATATATTGAAAAATTTAGAGGTTTCACAAATAGCTGTGGTAACTACAAGTAATACTTCAATCAGAAAATAATAGTCTAGCTCATAGAATTGTCTAGCATAAGAGAATCTCTTATCCTAGACAATTATGCCTCAAAGGTATTTCAGAATTATTGTACTTTGCTTCTGAAAGAGCATGATTATAAATTCGGAGAATCTAAGTCAATGAAAGTACAATAATTCTGAAATATCCTATAAATCACATGACATACACACATCTTGATTAAGACAATCAACTACGGATTGCAGTTGTTCCTGCGATGGTTTACCATCGGTTTCTTGTGGTGATTGTTGCGAGCTCATTTTTAGAATACTTGTATCATCAGAAATAAATACGATATTTTTGTCAATATTTGTTTTTTGATTACTGTGTAAACTTTTTAAAGAAATCATCTTATTATTACATAGAAATGAATTATCTTTATTATTTCTTATAACATTTTGTACCGGAAACGTTTTAACATTGTTTGGGGTAATTCCTACAGGAACTATGTGATTCCTGCCTTGTGAGAAGGCAGTGCTAAGCCTTTGCGAGTCATGTAGCCTATGTGGGCTTTGGACCCAATACATCATTGTATTTTTGCTCTCATCATCAGAATATCGTTTGACTAGCTTTTCATTCCATTGATTGTGAATGTCAAAATGAGCTAGCGATAAATTTGAAGGCAATGTACATCCTGCAAAAGGTATTGACTTTCCTGTAGTGTTTGCTCTTACAGATAGTGTTCTCTGTGTACCCAAGAACTGAAAATTTATAGATATTGTAAGAATTTACAGCAGTAGTTATAAAAAAACTAGAACATGAAAAGATTATAAATTGGTAATTATTCATATTAAGTATCACGGCAGTTATATATATATATATATATATATATATATATATATACATATACATATGTTAGATTTATTAGTACTCATGTCATAACGGTTTCTATTTTTAAACTTGAAATACAACTTGTCTAGTTTGTACTTGTCATCTGTTAGAGATCTATTGCCATAAATTTACAAGCAGATATTTCTTGCATTTTTACTATAGAACAATTTACTTCATATAAGTATATAATCGAAAGAGAAAATGCATATTTTCAGAACATTCTGTATACTACACATCAACAAACAGTCCGATATGTATAAGATATTTTCATTTTTGCGACAACATGACATGCGATGCCTGTCATTAAATCACACTTTGATCATGACTTAACAAGAATCAGGTAGCTCGGTAAGACTTTGTCGTTGTCGCAAAAATTACAATAAAAATTTGTGTTTAACAGATCGGCGAATTTAACGTCGTCGTCGCTGCGAAGTCACGCGATTATATAAGTATTTGGAGGTTAGGTCAATCAGTCGCTGGCAAGTATCGTCTACATACTGTAACGTAAAATTTGTCAAACGGAACTGGTCACGCACGCGACGCACCTGCTTCAAGAAGGCGGACGATTCGATGTTCTTTTGCAGCTGATTACGATCGAGCTTTGACGGCGTTTTTCGGCCGCCGCCGCCGCTTACGAGCGACGACAGCCGGCCAGGCAACGTGCGAAAGCATAAAGACATATTGCGCGATCGCGCGTGCTAACAGCTTATTCAGATCAATGACATATTCCACGCCGGCCCGCAAAAACACAACGCTGTACTAACTACTGTTCAATGATCCACACGCGTGCTCTTCAAGTTTCTCAACGCGGTTCACGCGGTTGTCCTTTTCGGCTCGAAGAGCTCGGACACGTTCTTGTGCGCTTCGCGAGATAGCGCTCATAAGGTAGCGCTACTAACTTGCGGGATATTTCAAATTGGAATGCATTCGGGCAAAATGCTATTAATGCTATTTATATAATTTTCATATCTTTATCATTTTTTTAAACATAAAATGAGGATAGAATGACGCATATGGCGCTAATAATATCTTTCTGAACCTAACCTTGAAGTCCTGGTAACATATAGATACATTTGTATAACATATATACAAATTTGTAATTTGTTTATTTATTGCTTATTCAAGACTTATTTATATATTTAAACAATATTGTAAAAAATATTTAAATAATTAGAGTATCAATTAAGGCTAAAGAACTAAGCCAGTTATTGTTAATGCTTACAATTATATTTACAAAAGTGAAAATAAAAATAAACATTTATTAATATAAAAAATAAACGGACATTTCGACCTTTTTATATCAGGTTATCTTCAGTGTCACAAATTAATTTAAAATTACATACGAAATTGGTTAACAGAAATTGTGTTATAATATCCACATTCTGAACCGTACATCAAATTCTTCCGAACCTAATGTATGTATACGTATTTATAAAATAAGGTTGATGCAACTTCGATGGTGTGATTCTCTAATTGTTGCGATTAAAGAAATGTGTTGTGTAATCGGCAGATTTCTGTCTTGATTGACCATTTAGTCAATAATATAATATAATTGTAAGCATTAACTGGCTTGGTTCATTGTTACTCTAATTATTTGAATTTATTTGTTAGTCTTCATTAAAATTCAATGTTGAAAAAAAAAATTTATTTCACTCTCCCTTGATTCTCTCTGAGAGCGTTACAATATAACATATTTTTGAAACAGTTCAAAATTCGTGATACATAATATTTTTTATTTCACATAACTGTGTTTCTTTTTAGCTTTCTTCAGATTTCGCTTCTTGTCTTTTAATTTATATATATATATATTTTATACATAAAAAATTTTTCACTGAAGTATATATATTTCTTAGAAAATATATATTTGTGAAAGAATATAAATGTATATGTAAAATATAAATAACTTCAAAATTTTACGTATATTTCTGACAATAAAATAAAATCGCAGGCGAATATAAAACATTATCTCACTAAATTCGTACGATTTATTTAATATTTTATAACATCTTTATATATATATGTATGTTACAAAAATGACAAATGTAATTAATTTGTAAACCTCGAAAATATAATACTATAAATCTTGTATCATAATAGCAAATATTTAACCGACTATTTTCTTAGAAATTATAACACAATATTTTTATATTAATATTTTATTTTTTTATTTTACAAAATCTATTGTAAATCAAGAACATATAACATGCAACATTGTTGAATTCTAGTATAAATATAATAAAACTCAACACGCTTAATTTCGTATATTCCTTCATGCAACAATTTTGCATATATCAATATATGCAGTACATACTAAGGCTTAATTTTATTTTTTTATTATTATGTAACACATTAATATTTATATATAAGTACATATTATGGAAATTTTGTTCCAAATGGACTTCATTTTCATTAATAATATGTACATATATGCATATAGATAAATCATCTTTGACTCAACCTATACATATTTTTAATAACTATATAATTAAATATCTCTTCTCTCTCGCGCGTTAAGTTTTAAAATCGACTAAATTTTATATACCTATGCTATTTTATATCTAAGTTTAAATGCTTATATCACTTATTTCAGATCTTAGATCAGATTTTCTAATTTTTATAAATTTTATTTCTTCTAAAGAATTCTTTCCAAAAAAATAATACTTATATTAACAAATTCAACGCTTACAATCTAATATCTAATTTAATCATCTTAACACTTAGCAAAAAACAGTATCTCCATTCTATAATTTATCTCTCTATTATTTTTTCATTTTTTTCTTTTTCATTTCCAACTTTTCTATGCACACGAGGTCTGCTTCAAAATGAGATTACAATCTTTCATATTAATCTACCATTTAAATATTTCTAGATATACTATATTATTTGCTATAATTATTCACCAAAGCTCAACTTTTGCTTAATTTCCAATGCCAGCTTGTATCCGAGCTCTGGTCGTCGGTCTCTTCCTTCCACCATGGCCTTCACCTGGCTGGAGTTTACTATCACGCCATTGCTGCCTATTACGGTGGCCTTGGTTTTCTCGATGTCGACGAGGTCCACACCGCGGCTGCAGTCATCGATCAGTATAGTGCGATAACCACTGGTGAGCGCATCTACTGCAGTAGCGCCCACGCAAACGTCATAAGCCAATCCGCAGATGTAAATATCGGTGGCGCCTTTTTCCTGTAGCTGCGACGACAGTGTGGTCTCGGTGAGCTTCTTGTTGTCCCAGAACACCGAATATGAATCGACTTCTGGATTCGTACCCTTGTAGATCTTGATTGCTTTGTCGACGATCTTCAGGTCCTTGTGAAGCTCAGCACCCCAGGAATCCTGCACGCAATGACGCGGCCATAGACGTTGCTTCAGCAACGGTGGTCCTTGAAACGTTACTGTGTCATACACCCGCGCCGCTTCCTTCGAGATATTGCTGCTGATATCTACCTCTCTGATAACGACATTATTTACTAATGAATATCAATATGCAAAGACTTTCTTTTCGCTACTTTTTCTTTCTTTATAATTGCCTGCTTCGTATTTTTTATATTAATGAATAAGTTTTAATAGTTAAATAAAAATACAACAATTAAACATAGAACTTAATGTTTTAAGACTTAAGTTTATACAGATATATCTCAAGATAAGATATGATAATTACCGTTTTACCGTTTTACATTTTGCAATATATTGAGATATAATTACCTCAAGTGCAAATTATCAATGAAGGATACATGGTCCACCGGATGCCAGTCCAAGGAATAAAATACTGCATCGAACGGCACAGTTTCCAGCAATCGATTAATTGGGTCAATGACTTCAGAACCATCATGTTGTGCAGCGCACTGCTTTATGTTCAAAGAACCTGTTATAAAATCATTTTGTACGTCCACAATGAGGAAAGCGCTTTTGGGACGCGTGCATACTTTGATCCATCGATTCCAGCAGACCTACAAGTTAGACCAATAGAAATAATTTTATACAAATGTGTACATGCATGTATAAGTATTAAGTAAGTCAATGTAAAGTTTTGAATACAGCACTTCAGATATATTTATAACACTAACTAAATCATGTGAAAATATTCCATTACCTTTTCAGATAAAAGCAGGAACAAAATTGTTAGAAAAATATAACTAATAATATATCTTTTATTATTTAGAGAAAAAATTTAAATTTGAATTACTTTTTCTATATTTTATATCTCAAGCTCTCTCTTAAAATGAGTTATCTAATTAATAACATATTAAGCATTCCTTATATACCTCGAACTCTTCCCTGTCGATCAAGCCGTCACCTTTGAGGTCAAAAATTGAATACACTTCGCGCAGTTGATCCTCCTCAAGGCCGTAAATCTTACCGCGGTCATTTCGAAATAATGCGCGGCATATGAGATCAAATTCGGAAATCGACAGGAATCCGTCGCCGTCTTTATCGAAGGCATTGAAACACGCGTCCATGTCTCTCGACGCTACTTGTCGACTACCTGTTTCCAAGTTCTACTTGTTTAATCAATACTCAGATTAGCGTTTGTCCGATCACTTTACACCTGGACCGCTTCGACAAATATAGATCTATCGATGAAAATACTGCAGTATTTTATATATAATACTTATCGTTGTTATCTGCAATATGTTATAATCTAGCCACTCGATTTTGTTGAAGAGAAGTAAGTGTTTCACAAGTATCCACTTTTGTTGTCAAATCAATTTATTATCAAATGGCTCGGTGTATATTACAATATTATATACGAAGTTGCTTTATTTATGTCTTTTACATTTTAAGATATAGCAAATAAAAAAGGATTAATTTTATTCTTTATTGTAGGTTTAGATCTGTATCTCATAATTATCCATTTTACAATATTATTTCATTTGGGCCGTGATATTACACAGACTGCGCAAGTCTCTGATGCGTCAACAACGACACGTCGACTATTGCTTCGGGATGCAACAATTCGTGTATATCGTATTTCGAGGATTCTTCGTAAGCATACGTCACGGAGGTATCGGATAGTAGCATATTGCAATGCGCCAGGATTAAGATGCAATTACGTAACCGTGTGCAGACGTTGCGATTTTCTATCGGAATTTTCGACAGATCTTCCGTAAAACCTCCCTCGGATTTATCGACGTTTTGAATGTTTGCACTGATCCATACATAGCCGTTGTAGCCGAGTATCAAAGTAGCTCCGCTTTCTAGAGTGTGATAGTGTGTCTTCTTGCGTTGTATTAACATCGGCGGTACCTTTAACATTATCCCCTGGGACAGCTTGCCATACTTCAACACTCGCGTATGTAGAGAAAGCGAGCCGTCGGCAAAGATTGATTGCACTTCTGCGCAAATCAAGTCTCCTTCCTGCAAATATCTGCGCATTGTCTGTTCATCTTCAGCAGATCTTCTTCTCTGCAAGTTTAAAAAGTGTTCAAATATGATATATATTTTAAAGCTTTCATGGGTATTATCTTCAAAAACACCAAAAGATTTCAAGGGTTATCAATTCACAAACCCTCCAGTATCTTTCCAGCAAACACCAAGTTATATGTGCATGTTAGTTGTAATTTCTCACTCAACAATATAACTGTAATATAATATGTGTGTTATGTTACAGTTATATTATTGAGTGGGAAATTATAACTAACTTGTATGTTACATGTAACTTGGTGTTTGCTGGATTTAAAGTAATAAAAAATATATATATATATGATATATATTGAAAGACCAGTTGCATTTTTGTATTATTTTAATCAGTATTTACTAAATAAAAAGTTTTATATAAAACTTAATTACAGGAATATTTAATAATACTGAAATATATATTTTTTTTATTAAGAAATATTTGACTACATTAAAGAATAACAATAATAAATAGTAAGATAATAAAAAATAGTATTTTTTTTAAGTAAAAAACCATCAATTATATCTAATAAAACAATTTAATAATAAGTCAAAATCGAGCATATATAAAAATAATAAGTTATTATATATATATATATATATATAAATTAAAAAAAGTAATAATTACATTTTAAAAAATTCTAAATAGATTCTAAAATCAACTTAAATATTATTAAAAAAAACTTAATCTCAGGATTATTTTTGTGCATTTGGGAGAAAAAGATTTAAATTTCAATGTATTATCTCACCCGCATATATAAAAATAATTATAATAATGAGGCTCTTTCTATATAAAACAAATTAAAAAATTCACAGGGCATAGAACCAATTAAGTGAATTAGAAAAAGAAAATTAATCGCATATCAAAATAATGATTACATGTATACAAAAAGTTCTATTCAAACATTTCGACTCCAATCGGATCATTCTCAATGTTACAATAAAAATTCAAATTAAGATCGCAAATTATGAAAATCTATAATGTACAATTAATGTGTCATAAAGTCGTACGACAATAAATAAAAATATTAAAAATTGTTGAGCGATAAAAGCAGTCATTACAGTAAACATTGTAATTATAAGCTTCAATATTCTGTATTGTATCATGTTTAAAATCGTTGTTGAAAGAATTATTTGGCAATAAAACAAAATTAATTTTAGAGAGAATTAATGTAACAGTGGTGATCCACATCTTGGTAAAACGTGACAGTTATTAAATTCTGATAGGAGCAAGATTGCAGATGATGTGTTAAAAACAAGTAACCTCGACGATGTTTGACAACGTAATGTATAACTTTGTGATACAACACATTAAGAGTACCGAAGCTTATAGATCTTCATAATTTGTAATTTTAATTTGAATTTATTGCAACATTGAGAATGACACGGATCGGAATCAAAATATTTGAATAGAACTTTATGTATATTTGTAATCATTATTTTGGTATGTGATTAAAATTTCTTTCTTTATTTTACTTAATTGACCCTATGCCCTATAAACTTTTTAATTTGTTTTAAATTTCAATGTTTTGTACAATTGTTTAAAAAACAGAAATGTTTCATTTGTACATATATATCTTACCAATTCACCACCAGGCAAATTAACACTGGACAACAATAGGACAGCGTCAAGTTTAGCATTTATATCGACTTTCCAACGCTTCTGTTGTACTTCTGTTATTCTTCCCACAACAAGATCTCCGATCTCTCCATTATAACGTGCCTTCAAGGGTCTAATTGAAATAAGTTTGTTCACCTTTTCCAAAATCCCAGCGACTGATGCACGCAACGTTTTCTCATCATCAACGTAAGTTCCATGGCCTCTTATTAAATAATCAGTTCCAATTAATTAAACAATTGATTCTAATTAATTACATAATCAATTTCATAATCGATGTGTTGTATAAAATCAAAGTAGCCAACTTATCTACCTTAGAAAATCTGGCTGACTGGATATCTCCTCGCCGGGAGTGTAAAGTCGTGGCTGGATGCCATCATTCGTAATTAGGTTATAGTCTACCCTGTTTACTGCCAGACGTACATTAATGGGCGGATATTCAGTCATTATATAATGCCGTATCGTTCTCCTCACGGAGTAACAAAGAGATCAAGGCACCAAGGAGATCAAGCTCAAGCGGTCGGCCATGAAAACATCGAAACAGATCGAAATGTAGGTTAGCAAAATGTAGGTTAAGAAAGAGAGAGCGAAATGTATGTCACGTGACAGTCAATACTTCCAACTTTTGCCGCAATGGCGCTAAAATCACATCTTCTCGATTTTCCATGGGGTTTTACGAAACCGTGTTTCGAGCCCATATTTATCTCTAATATTTATCCTCGAGCTTGATCTCCTTCTTATTACTCCGTGGTCCTCCTATTCATTAACTGGAGACGAGAGCCATTAATTAAAGAAGTCATTATACAATAATATTGACAAAATTCAATTTCCCGATTGCTCTCACCAGGTTTCTCCGAGTATCATCTTATCCTTGTTATTCATTAAACAAGGATAGGACGATACACAGAGGTACTTGAGTGATATTTCCGAACGCAATCCAAATACTCCAGGTATTATTTTATCCTTATTGTTTACTGAACGTTAGACAAGGATAACATGATATCTGCGGAGCACCTGGAAGCACCCAGGTGGAATAAACTCGACTTTAGGAAAGCCGAAAGAGTGCCATATCACTAAATTAATATACAATTCTCTCATTAGCATAGACTTATAAGATAGACGGAGCGTTCATACGAGAGAAGCTGAAGACTTGATAGAAAGAGAGAGAAATAGTCGCAGAGTAGTTCTCTTCTTTTCTAGTAGTGAATTGATTGGTCGTCGCGGCAGGTCGGGGAGTAGCCGAGAGTAACGAAGATAGATATCCGAGACCGAGTATTAAGGGTGCTTTCCGAAATTTGCTGACAATGCTGACAGTACCACTACTGAAATCACTACATTTTAGCCGGTCCGAAATTCGCAATAGAACTGACAGCAGTTAAAATCGGAACGCATTTGCAGTAATAGTGCGTGATATGTATAGAACTTAACCTAATTTATTATAATAAATTTCATAGGATTCCAGTATTTCTAATGTAATTCCGTTTTCGGGTTTGTTTCTGCAATTTATGAGTAAGTTTTAACTAAAAAAAGAAAATTCCGTTATTGTGTAACGGCAATTGTAATACCGATTTTGATTGGCATTCAGAATGTCATATCTAATGTCATATGTGTGGAATATAGTTCCGAGTGTTCCGACAGTTCTTCAGATGATGACGATGAGTATATTTTAAATATCTTAAATCAAATTTCGAAACGAGGATTATTGATACCAAGAGCACGTAAGAAAAATTATATTGCACAAAAACTGTCTTAAAATTATAAGTCACGTTTCTGCTAAGGGCCTTAAGCCGTAATCACACTAGCGATTGAGCGATTGTGATTGACGATTGAGGATTACTTTTCAACCAATCAGAGCAAAGCAGTCACCGATTGCTTTGTTCCGATTGGTTGAGAAGTAATCCTCAATCGTCAATCACAATCGCGCAATCGCTAGTGTGATTACGGCTTTATGTATACCTATATGCCAGTAGCCTTTAGCGGGGAGCACAGACTTTTGCTTAACGCATAAACCATATACATAAAGAATTTGATTGGTCCATTGACTCATGCATAAGAAAATGGACCAATGAAATTCCTTATGCACATGCTTTATGCGTTATGCAAAAGTCTGTGCTCTCCGCTTTTGACTTAGATTAATGGCTCCCGCCTCCAAATAATAAAATAGGAGATCGATACGACAGAGGTAAACGGGGAGCACAGACTTTTGCATAACGCATAAAGCATGTGCATAAGGAATTTCATTGGTCCATTTTCTTATGCATGAGTCAATGGACCAATCAAATTCTTTATGTATATGGTTTATGCGTTATGCAAAAGTCTGTGCTCCCCGCTGTAGCACTATACCACAGTATATACAGTAGCGCAACTCTCCTGATTTTGTGAAGCCTAAAATGAAGTGCGCATGCGCGGCCGAGGCGCGTAACCAATCAGGGCACTGTATTCTATCTCACTTCTTCTTTCTATTGTCGGTGTCTGTCAGTCCCATTGAAATGTCCATATAAGGCATTTAAAGGACCATTTGACGAAAAGTGGCGGGAACGCGACGAATTTTATGTGAGAAACAGTGAGAATAGTGTTACGTGTGATAAAGTGATAAGTGATACGTGTTTAATTTTAATAATTATTCAGTGTATTCAGACGTGTTTAAGAAAGTGTAAAAAAACAGAGAATGTAGACCGAGTTAGCTTTACGGAGAATAGGTTATCTGTACAAAAATAGTACAGATTTCAGATTCTCTTGAAGCACTTTGATCTTAGCTTTCTGTTACAGATATTTGGAGAGATTTTAAAAGGCGAAAAAAATGTGTGCTCAAAAATCAAGCGGATGGTGTGTCGTAAAGGACTGTAATAAAAATATTGTGGAAAAACGACACTTTTTTCGGTTTCCAAAGGAACATGACAGGTACAACCTTTTATTTCATTTATTTTCTAAAACATACGAATTTATTGTATATTATGCTATATATTAACATATATTTGGAATATTCAATATTTTTTAATTTCTGTATACAACATATATGTATACATATAATAATAAAAATTTATATATATGTATATATAATTTTATAAGAATTATCTACACAGGCTGTTTTTCTTTAAACTGATATAGAAACAAAATATAACAGAGCTTTGTACAGCTAATGTACAATTTTTTAATCAAAATGATTTATGGACTGATTCTTATAATTTAAATAAAATTCCTGTCGCGATATTATCTGTAAGTACACGAGTATTATTTTAGTTTCGTTTTTAATATCTTTTCCTAATTACTATAATATAATTTATTGTTTTTTGATAGAGCGATGATAGTAGAATTATTAAAAACTTGACTTAAGAATAAAAAAAAATTTTATCTTAACAATAATAAACTGGAAATTTATAATTCATGTAACAGTTTGTGTATTATTTATTTTGTTACATTTATACCTATCTATTTAATAGCTGCGTTTGGTAACGTAAATCTGAGGCGTCGGAGTGCTCTTATATTATAGCATATGTCACATGTACTGTAGAAAAAGAGCACTCTGACGCCTCAGACTTGCATTGCCGAACGCAGGTAATATAAATATGTCTAGGGTAAAGCATGGAGCTATTTCGTTCATTTTTTATAATATTGTCGATGCAAGGAATAGACAGCTGACTAAAATTGTGTACATCAATGCCTACTAATGTCTAAGTAATACCCAAGTAATGCTCCAGTAATATTCAAAATTTGTACACCGTAATGTCTCCTCAGCAGTTTATTCCTCATATTTATGTTTCTCAGCAGCGTATACTGAACATTTAAAGATCATACTTGTACTCTCAAAAATCAATCATGATTTCATAAGGTAATTATAAACATGTTACTGTAAGATATTATTTTACATTATCTTAAAATTGAAAATGATAAAATAGTTTTGTTCTACTCTATATATTTTTAGTATTTTAATATTTTTTTGTATATATTGATACTTTATTAAATATAAAATTAATAAAACATTTTAAATAAAGATTATTGTATTAATAATTTTTTTGAACAGTTATAATTTTTATATAACAAGGCTCAATAAATTTAAAAATTAATTAATATAAAATAGGGCTACGAGCCAAATATTAGTTAAAATACAAAGGTCTTAGTAATAAACAGTCATTAGTTAAAAATAAATATAAAATTTAATAAAATTCAAAAACAGACGTTTCGACCTTAATTAGGTCATTATCAATGTTAAGTCGCAATATCGTTAACGATGTACAAACAAAGAAATTATAAAAATTCACGAATACATAAGTAAAAATATTAATAAAAAACGAAAAATAAGAATATACATTCTGTGATGTGGGTATTATTATTAATTTTATCTATTACTGACTGTTTTTATATTATATGACTCTTATATTATATTCTTTTGTTATATTCTTTTATTAATTTTATCTATTACTGACATTGTTTTTATATTATATGACTCTTATATTATATTCTTTTTGTTATATTCTTTTATTAATTTTATCTATTACTGACGTTGTTTTTATTATGCTACTATTTGATTTAGAAATGTGGAGTTTCACAATTTACAATATTTGATGTCTTGCGTTGTCGATGGACTCTTGGACATTTTACTCCGATACGATATGTTCTTCAATAGCGAGTGAGATTAATAATACCCACATCACAGAATTATCAATGCCTACTAATGTCTAAGTAATACCCAAGTAATGCTCAAGTAATATTCAAAATTTGTACACCGTAATGTCTCCTCAGCAGTTTATTCCTCATATTTATGTTTCTCAGCAGCGTATACTGAACATTTAAAGATCATACTTGTACTCTCAAAAATCAATCATGATTGTATAAGGTAGTTATAAACATGTTACTGCAAGATATTATTTTATATTATCTTAAAAATGATGAAATAGTTTTGTTCTACTCTATATATTTTTAGTATTTTAATATTTTATTGTATTGATACTTTATTAAATATAAAATATTTAATAAAACATTTTAAATAAAGATTATTATATTAATAATTTTTTAGAACAGTTATAATTTTGTTTTATAGTGTTTTTGAATATTGTTCAGCACACATTGATGCATAGATTATAATAGATTAACTAAATTCATCCATTCTTAAAATTTTTATTTGTATTTTCTTCACGTTTAGAAATCAAATTGCTAAATCGGTTTCTGTTGTGGCGATTGCTTTGCCACAAATTTAAAGATCTCCTAAATCGCTGTTGTTTAGAGATATCTACACATATAGATACACGAACACATACTTGATATACACAACAAGAAACAGTTAGACGCAAGTGTAAATCTCTATTTACTCTCTAGAGAGCCTTTTAAAGCAACGAATTTCTTGCGACCGTTTTTGCATTAGTTTGGCAATACGAGTCGCAGGTAGGGAAAAAAATAGGATAGATGAATATAAACTCGAGATGCACAATTAGGTTTCTGTAACTGATGTATGGTTTTATTAGATTTGTATGTTATTTTTACAAGAAAAGCATGTATAGCAAGAGAATTGTAATTTAATCTATTATTTTAAAATTAACGATGACAACCGAGATAAATACACGCGAAATAATATTTACCAAAAATAGAAATTGCGAGAAAGACGCAACAGACGAGAAGCGAGCGAGAGATGTG